>NC_060267.1:165305982-165569920 GCF_021613505.1 Equus quagga
AATGGGGAGATGGGATTTCCCCTTCTTTTTAAGGAACAGCCAAGGAATCACTTTTCTCTTTGTGGACTACTGAAGTTGGAGATGCTAATTATAACATGTTAGAAACCACCTAATCATGTGCTCAGCAAAGAGGTCATAAAGAGAAAATAACGTACAGCATCCTAGCTTTGGCCCTGAGCTTTGTTCAAAAGGGAACTGAGAATGCTTGGCTTTCTTTTCTATTGCGAACTTGGAATCTTCTCTCTGCTCTGAGGCTGTGGCTGATTACCTTTCTCTCTGGGACAGCTAGCGGAGAAATGCGTTTTGATTCCTCTCGCCTTTGTTTGTCTTGGCTCCGAGTCCTTATGGGGAAGAATCTACACTCAGATGGCTTAGGCTTCCCAGAGCTTCTGGTAAAATTCGTTGGGTCTTTGCCCTCTTCTCCACTCAAGAGAATTAAAATTAATCAGAGGAAGCAGGAGAGCAGCAAGATGAACCAAGTGCTATAAATTTGAAAGATAAATTTGTATTTTTGTTGGTTTAAGAGAAAATACTTTCAGTTTGAAATAGCTTTATTACTTCGCCATGGATCAGGCAGTTTTTGCAAAGAGATGCTAGAGGTGGGGTGGCAGATTACTACTTGGACAAACCAGCTAATTACTTTCAGTCACTCCAAGGACAGGGGGCTCTCCCTCCCCTATCTTCCCCACTTCCCTGCACATCTCCTTTGTAAACACTTCTCCTAAATTAAACAAGGCAACGTGGATATAAAACAACATCAGACACTTCTACCCCCTCCTCCACCTTTCCGGTGAAGGCCAGAATTCTTTATGGGGGTCAGAGGATCTTAAGTGAATTCTAAAAACACAAGGAAACCTAAGACGTTGCCTCCTGGGTGATGGAATTTCAACTTATCTGAATTAATTGTTGCATCAGCTGTGGCCAAAACAATGGATCAATGTACTGAGAACCAGAGCATTGAAACCACATTGCAGGTCGTTGCTTTCGGCCTGTCATGCAAAAAAAAATACTTACGAATAGTAGTGTTTATGCTTCTATAGTATCTGTTTTGTGCCAGGATCTGATCAAGTCACTTTTAAATATTAATTCATTTAATCCCCATAACAAACTTACGAAGCAGATACTATTATTATATCCATTTTACAGATAAGGAAAATCAAGGAACCTCGGGCAAACTTACCCAGGATCAGAATAGGTAGTAACTGGCGGAGCTGGGGTTTGTCTCCCTCCGGAGTCCAGGCTCCTAACCTTGCTGGCTAACAGTTCTTGTGCAACTGCTCGGGGCCGCACAGGCATTAAAGGACAGAGTGGAGCTCAAGACTGCTTGACTTCTAAGCACATGAACTAACCATTGTGCTATACTGTCTGGTCACAGAATAAATGCTATTTTATCCTTGCTTTTTGATGGAGACAGAATTATGACATCATGAAACAGTGGCCTCAACCTTTCTTTACAGTTTCTTTTTTTACTGTTTCATCTCTGCTTTCGTATGTCAAGAGCTCCATTAGTCACATCAAAGTACAAACAAGTTACAATGAGTAACTTCTCCCCAAGGGTCTTTGCATTTTAAAAGCACAGAGTAACTGAATCAAGGGGCAGAACCTCAGTGGAGGAATTCTGGTCATCAGCGAACCTGCTGGAGGTGATAGACGGTCAGGCAGGTGATTCTAAGGAACTTCAGAGGGTGAGCGGTTGAAAGAAAACAGTGGTTCTGAAGTAACAATTTCCATGCTTTCTGAATGAATGAATGAATTAATTAATTAATAGGCTTTTTTGAAGTATTTGTTTTGTACCTAAAGTACTCATAGTGGTTTATCACAACACAAAGTAAATTGATGGTTCCAAGGTTCTCTCAGAGAGGCAGGAGTGGGGCCTGCGGGGCTGAGGGTACAGACTTTATGTTGCTTTTTTAGGGAAAAAGAAGTTAGGATCTGGGGTCTGAATCGTCTCCCAGCTTGGCTGCCCTCTGGAAAGGAGAGGGTGTGGCAGAGATGGCCACTAGGTGGAGAGCCTGAGCTGGCAGCGGGAAATCACTTCTGGATCCATGCATAAGGATCTGGGAGCAGAGACCAGCCTGCTTTTCTCAGATGAACCCGGTGGTGCCATGTGGACTGTCACATAGTTAAGCAGACCCCATCGGCCATTTCCTCCTTGTAGAATTCCCTGGAGACAAACCCCAGTGGGCCCATATGCAGCACTGTACCTAACAATTTTTCTACTCTCCCCCAAGATACAATCAGGAGCCTGGCACAGAGAGAGATGGATATGCCACAGCTTGTTCTCAGGCAGGAAGCGTCTGATTAGCAGACAGTCCTTTGTGGGGTTTGTCAAAGAGGGAAAGGCAGAAGACAGGTTCTTCAGGAGGATTCGATTCTCCAAACAGCCTCCTGGATAATTGTCAGAGGTTGTCAGACTGGAGCTGGATCTGTAATGACTTTTAGATTGGTTTGCAATCAATCCCCCAAATGTTAGTCCATAATTAAGTGCCCAGTGTGAAACCTTGTCTTTGGAAAGTGCCTCGGGGAAGCCATTGCTGTGGGCTGCTCATTACTTATGTCTATCAAGGAATGAGACAGGCCGCCTTGCCCCTAAGGAACCTCCATCCAAACACCTACACACTAACACTGCCTTTTCTGCTCCAGGGCAGAGAAGGCCAGAGGGGGCTCCAGGGCACCCCGGTGAGTATGCTTTACTTCCTGTGCTCTGTGTGGGTGGGGCCGAGGAGGTGCCTCACATGCTGATGGTGCTGGGAATGAGTGAGCATTTGACAAGGATGTTGTGGGAAGTGCCAAGCACGGAACACGGTCCATCGCCACTAATGGGGGGATACATATGTGTCCGTCAGTTCAGCTGTCAGGGACAGGACAGGCCGGGGCTAAGGCAAAGGCTCCTGCACAGACTCCTCGGAGACCAGAGGACCTGTGCAGTCCCAAATGTGGTGCATTTGACTGCTTTCCACGTGACCCTGGAATCGGCTGCAATAGAGTGAAATTCTTTACCAGCGTTAGAAACGACCTTGTGTTCATTTTGTAACACATTTGCTAAGAGTAAAATCCTAGGCAAAGTAAGGGGTGAGCCAAGAGTCAGACAAAATAGTATTTGTGTGCTGTAGTACAAGGTACTATAAATAGAAAAGCTATGTGGAAACTCTGTGGAGAAAATCTTAACACTGGAAACTCTCCTTCATCAGGGGGTGCCGGGAGATCCTGGAGCTGAAGGTGCACAGGGAGCTGAGGGACCACAAGGCCCACAGGTGTGTTGGAATATTTCGTAAATATTGATAAATAATGCTATTATTCTGATGGGAAGATGGCAGGTAGTTCTGTACAGACATAAATAACTCAGAAATTTGGGGCCAGTGGTAAAGCTCTCTCACTCCAATTCAGCGGCCTGGGGTTTGCCAGTTCAGATCCCAGGTGTGGACCTACACACCACCCATCAAGCCACACTGTGGTGGCATGCCACATACAAAATAGAGGAAGATTGGTACAGATGTTAGCTCAGTGACAATCTTCCTCAAGGAAAAAGAGGAAGATTGACAACAGATGTTAGCTCAAGGCCAATCTTCCTCACCAAAAAAAGAAATAAGTGAGAAATTTATAATCTGCCCCTACCTTCCTTCATGGTACGTGTCTCCAGAATTCTACATTTCCCATCATGGGTGAGTGATTTCACTCCGTCAAACCTGCTCCTACATTTGCAGCGGAAAGGCATGCTCTTGTGCTCGCCTGATCTTGTGTCTGCATGTTTTTAGTAATGAATTATTAAGACCTTCATGTTATATTAGTAATCAATGTCAGGATCAACAGATTGGTTTTTCTTACTTGAGGTCCTGCACATAGACTCCCATGAAGGAATGTAGTGAAGAAAAAGTGAAGGAAAGAAGTGAAGGAAAGTAGGAATTGGAACTGTTATTCAATTCATCTAAAGCTGGCTCCACAGGAGATGAAACGCTTCTGGAACATCACTGAGAGGGCTTTACATGAGCCATTTGCATTTTCTCTTGGTCTTGTCATTAGTGATATGGGCATCAGAGTCGGGACATCTCTGTTGCTCTTGCATGTCAGAAAGATGCTGGGGTCGTCCCTAGAGAATGGCTTTTTAACACACGGGTATTTAGTCACCTTACAGAGTTCACTTTAAGCCTGAACTTGTCTGGAAGGGCCTGTGTAGATGTGTTCATTCTGAGACCTTCCCAGGAGTTCATTTTTCTTCTAAAACTTTCCAGATTATTAATACTAAACTGGAATTTGGGATTCTCTTGAGTGATTCTGGGCTCCCTGAGCCAAGCCAACAGCGAGCAGGTCCTCTAGAGTGAGTAACCGTGGGACCAGCCTAGATGCACCCTCAGGCTTTGTGGGGAGAGATGCGACATTACCTCAGCTACCCACGGTCCCTTTGACACTTAGGCGGTGAACCAAGGCTAGCCCAGTTGCTCCATCCATCATTTGCGCAGGGCCACAGGGCCCATTTTACCGCTGGTGCTTTGGTAGTGAGAAACATTACTGGCACCTCTAGTTTTTTCTTCTGTGTGAGAAAGTGTGAGAACCATGCATTTGTTGGTAAATACGGCAGAAGATGTGTTTTAATTACTCTGATGGGTCTGCTGCTAAAGTGCTCTTTTCGTGCTAACTTGAGACAATTCGGCTCTCTATGGTGCACACTGATAAGCGCCTCGGCTCAGGTAACCTGGGGTGTCACGGGAATCCAGCCGACTCTTGTTTAGGTCTTACTTCTGTCTCGGGTGGGTTTATTTCTCCTTTTAGTCACTTTTTCATTTCTCCCTGTCAGAGAGGGATGAAGGTCTTAAACTCAGGCTGGAAATTCCTTCATAAGATCTGTGCCGCTGAGTCTGGGTCTCCCCACAATTCCTCTTCTAAGACGTGCTTAATCTCAGGAATTCGAAGGCTGCTTGGAGGGCGGGACCAGTGCTTTTCTGTGGGGTCTTTCAAAGGCACTAAGGAAGGAAGGAAGTTTCATTGACTGCATTGCACTGTGTTTCTTTTGTTACCAAAGGGGTTAAATGGAATTCCTGGCAGGAAAGGAGAGAAGGGAAGCGAAGGCCATAAAGGACCTCAGGTGAGTGACTCAGAAACGTTACAGTCAATGGTCTCCAACCTTTATTTTCCTCTTCCTCCACAGATAGTTTATTTTATATTATCCACACATGGAGTATTTCGTTCTTGGATTAACCTGGGACAAGTTTTTAGCACAGCTCGGATTCCTTGCACGTAGTTTAAACACTCCTTTTTTTCTTTCACTGGGGTTTTATTTAGAAAGTACAGACCCATTTCAGCAGACTGAAGAAGCAATTGGAAGAATACAACTCTTGCTGACTTGTGAACATTTTAAAATCTGTTACATTATTCTGGCTTTTCTAACTTGTAAAAATGATCTGTGCCACGCAGATCTCCATTGACTATAGATATTTGAAATTGACTCTATAACTATTCCTCGCTAGCCAAATTGATTTGATTCCTAAGATCAACTTTGACTTCACCCTCTGAAGCTATTGGGTTCCCCAGTTTCTGACAGTGAGTAATGAGAGCTTGGATGGGTGAGGGATTCGAATGAAAATGTTCTGAATCTATTCAATTCTTCAGCTCAGAGAGCAAGAGTTCAGAAGGCAAGGGACACCTGTGTTTGCTCAGTCATCTTTCTAGCATTTTTGTGAAAGATATTTTTTCCCTTTTTCAGAAGGGAAGCTGAAACATTTCTGTGTCCTGTTTTGTATGTGTGCAAGGTATAGTGTACAAATGTGCCAATGACAGCCAAACATCTCGTTTTAACAAAGTCAGTACCTTACAAATTTGCCACCTTCAGAAATGACATGTGTTGAGTCAAGGGCGCCTTTTCTGTTTCTCACTAAGGCCCCATATGGACTGGTTGACGTCCCTGCTGATGAAGGCCTGGTCCTCTAACCACGACCGTAGCCTGAGTCATCTGGTTTTAGCCCAGATGTCTCTTTGCCCTGGGTGGCTGGGTCTCTCCCTCAGGAGGCATCAAAGAGTTGTTGGAAATGACATGAAGAAAAGCAAAGCCAATCTAATGGGTTGTCTAAGAATTGGAGCAGCGCCAGCATTTGCATCTCCCGTTTTCCTTCAGGGTTCTCCTGGGCCAGTGGGAGTGAAAGGGAGCATTGGAGCACCTGGACTTTTGGGGAAAAAAGTAAGTGTTATTGCTTATAGATTTTAAATTCTGAGAAAGAAGTACGCCCATTCTTTCTGGATTTTCATGTTAATTCCTCACATGATTGAACCCTGGAACCATCAACCACCCAACCGCTTTCTGCTAATAGTTCTTTCCCTTCCATTGAGGAAAGATGTTTAACTGCTTACCTCTCCATGGAACTGCCCTGTTTCACTAGGAGAGACAGTGATCTCACCCATCATGAAACAACTCTGGAAAATCTCTTCAGCTCCCTGATTTTCTGAACTCATGAAGGCACTTGGTGGCAGAGTTGGGCAGAGGGAGGCGGGTGACAGAACTCAAATCTGTCTGTGCATGCAGTTCTCTGTCTAGCTCAACCTACCATCTCTGAGGTGGTTCTGCTGGAGATTGTCAGAGAGCAGACTATGGGCTTATTCAAAATCTCACTCCCTGCTTAAAACCTTTCAGTGGTTCCCTCCCCCAGGGCCAGCTTCAGGGCCTGGGACCTGTGCAGTCACACAGGAGCCTCGCTTAGGGGGGCCCCACACTTGGTTTAATGCTCTGCTATCATCATCTGGAAACTCTTAATATTTGAGCGAGGGGCCTGTGCTTTCTTTTTACACTGAGCCCCACACATTATGTTGCTGGTCTTAATTTCCCCATGGCCCTTAGGAGAATCTCCAGACTGTAAAGAAGGCCCTTTGCTTTTTGACCCTGTTTAATTCTAAAGCTTCACAGCTCATCTCTCTCCTGCATGCCTGCCCCAGGTTTCTACCAATGCCTGTTCTCTACCTGGATCATTCTCACTCCTCTGGAGATCCTTCTTCCAGCTCACACAACTCATCCTTCAAGCCTTGGCACCCCTGCTCCTTTCCTTCAAGCGGCCCACTCCCCAGCCCCACCAAATCTGATTTAGATTTGCATTCTCTTGGCTCCCATAGCACCCAGAAGTTTATCACACGAGTTTATAATTGCCTGTCTAATTGTTTCTCTTTCCAACCAGCCTATGCTGGGCGAGGCCAGGACCACATCTATCATGTCCAACAGTTTATTTTCCAGGACAATAAGTAATTGTTGGATGGGCAAATGAATCATCTTTCTCTGGAGTCAATTTTCCACTCTTTGCTTCTCCTTCGTCCTTCTATAACACTAGGAAAGCAGTACTTGAGTCCAGCCCTGGGTTGTGCTGATATTCTCGGCTTGCCCTCTGGAAGATCATTCTTTCTTTCCTCCACCCCATCTCCTTACTGGGCATTGAGCCTCACTGGGAACTTGGAGTCTCCACATCTAGTGGACAGATCTTCCTATGGTGGGAGCTGGGGATGATTTTACTGATCTGAAGCTCTTCTTATCTCATTTCCTAGGGACAACCTGGAATTCTTGGAGTTCCTGGGCCAGTGGGGCAAGATGGACAGCGAGGAAAACAGGTATGAGGTTTGAGGATCCTTACCTTTCCCAGCTCCCAGTGCTGAGTTCTGAGGTGAAGAGAAGGGGCCTGATGCTATCAGCCTGAGCACGGGGATGCTGAAGGCGTTTCAGCCCCCTGGTCTGTCAGAACAGCTGGAGGGAAAGGAGGCCCGCAGAGAGCATGGCAGATAAGTTAGAATAGAGCATTGCAACATTTTAACAACCCAGATGGCCATATAGATATATATCAGTTGAAAAACACCACCGCCCATCTCTCTGCCTTCTTGCAAAATTCTAGGGTGACAAGAAGAGGGGAGGAGGGCCAAGAAATGGGACCTCCGTTCTGGTAGCTCTCAGTCCATGGAGCAGCCAATATGGGAACAATTTTTTTATTCCTTTTTAAAAATAATGTTTATTGCAAATGTTATACATAGATATTATAGGAAATTTACCACGCATAAAAGATGGGAGATGAGGAAGAAAAAAAATTTACCTATAATCCCACTATTTTGAGATATTTATCATTAACATTCTGGAGATACGAAAAAAAAAACCAAACATGCTCTATTTTTCCCTGTAAACAATGTGTCATGATACATGTATCATGTATATTTCCATGTCATTTCATTTTTCTTCAACACCACTTTTAATAGCTTCAAAATATTCTACTGAATGTATGTACGTTCGTTCATTTGACCAATCTCTTATTATTAGATATTTAGTTTGTTTGTAGTTTTTCACTGTCATAAACAGCACAACAATGAACATTCTTGTACCTAACTAAATTTTTGGACAAAATCATAATTCGTTTCTACATAGAAATTTCTAGAAGTAACATAACTGAGTCAAAGATTATGTACACATTTAATTAAGACTTTGAACTCTATTGCAAAGTGCCTTTAGGAAAATTCAAATGATATATACAGATACATGTATCGGTCTGTTATGCAGGAGAGTGCTTGCTTCAGGGCATCCACACCAGCAGTCGGTGTCAACACTTCTTTTTTATCTTTACCAATTTTATTGACAAAAAATGGTATCTCATTACTGTTTCAAATTGCATTTCTTTGGTTACTAGTGAGGATGACATTTTTCCCTATGTCTGCTGGCCATTTGTAATTCTTCTTGGGAGAATTCCTCACCCATGTCCTTTGGACCAGCTCATAATTTTCCAGGCAAATAAATGCCACTGACTCTCTAAGTCTTAAACAACCATCCTTCTGCCTCCTGCAATGTTTGCAGAGCGGAGCTGCCTAAAGAAGTACTAGGGCACATACCAGAAAGTGAAGAAAACCCAGCAGTACGAATATTCCCAGAATTCAAGGTCACTGATTAGGCCCCCTCCACCTGAAGTCCCCCCAGCGACTCTCCTAACACTATAATCTCCCCAGTAGAGGTTACAATTAATTTTCACTTTTGAGAAATTAAAATGAACTGATTTGTTCACAGGGAGATCACGGCATCCCAGGCTATGGTTCTATAGGTCGAAAAGGAATAAAGGTAAATATGGAAAAGAATTATTTCTTTAATTGACGAAGCAAACCTAAATAATACGAAAAGATCATACTGAAGAAGTGGTATGCTGATTTATTTATATTCTCTGCCGAAAATTATAGGGCCCAAGAGGATTCCCTGGAGATATGGGGCAAAAGGTATTGTGCACATGACCTTCTTTTGAAATTATCTCGATCTTGACCTTTTACTTGAGAATTGAGGTAAGCCTGTAGAACTGAATGAAATGGAAAACAAAACAAACAAAACAGGGCAGTTGTTTCATCTGGGCTTCGTGAAGAAAGGACCAGACTTAACTCCTATGAATCTTTAAATTGGGAAAGATCATCCTGTCCTTTATTGCCTGTTGTCTCTTGTCTTGAAACTCTACTTCTAGGTAACCTCTCAAGTTTAGCTCTTTGTCTTGATTTCTCTGCTTCTGTGATCTCACTCAAAGCTCTTGACTTCAGCGATTCCTATTTATTTGTTCTTCATTATGGTGGCCTTCGCTTCCTCTCACCTGAGAGATTTCAATATTCTCCTCATTGGTCTCCTACTTCCAACTTCCTGCTTCAGTCAATCCCAAGCACTACTGTCACATGAATTTTTCCAAAGCGTAGCCTAATTATGTTACTCTCCTGATCAAACATCTTCCAGAACTCTTCAATTCCTACCAGACTGAAATCCATCTGCATCTCTGCAACCGGACATACTTTCCATTTCAACCAGAGTAGCTCATATTCTGTCTGTTTTGTACACTGGAAGTCTGGAATAAGATTTCCTTGTTTTAAAAAATTGTCCTGTCCAGAAGAGTGTTTTCCAATTGTTGATGCTCAAATTAAAATACAAATTATGCGTTAAAAAAATAGAATTCCAAGCAAATCAAATCAACTATAGGAAAACAGCCAAATTTTGAATCCTCTCGAAAGTGCTTTTAATTGATGAATTACCAAAAGAGATTCCTTCCTTAGGTAGAGAAGGGTACAAGAAGGGACTACATAAATAACTGTTAGGACAAGAGTTCTCCTTGTAGAGGACCAATTTTCTAATTTACTGATAAAGGGAGAAAATTAGCATATTTCAATTTGCGTATAAATGTGAAATTAGCATATTGATAAGTGCTAAAATTAGTTTCCCATCAGAGTCAGAGTAAATTTTTTTACCTTCAACTTTTTCAGGAATGATTCATGAATTTAAGAAGTAATCATTATTTATTTATTATTATTTTAAAGATTGGCACCTGGGCTAACATCTGTTGCCAATTTTCTTTTTTTTTTTTCCTTCTTCTCCCCAAAGCCAGTACATAGTTGTATATTCTAGTTGTAGGTCCTTCTGGTTCTGCTATGTGGGATGCCGCCTCAGCATGGCTTGATGAGCAGTGCTATGTCTGCGCCCAGGATCCAAACTGGCGAAAGCCTGGGCTGCCAAAGTGGAGAACGAACTTAACCACTTGGCCACGGGGCCAGCTCTATAATTCATTATTTAGTATTTTATGTAGTCAATGCTCCTTATGTTTTCCCTGATTTTCAAGAATTTTTCTTTAGATATTTTTAGTAACTGGATAGCCACTGCATTGATATTTATGCGTAAAAACATTTGTATTCTCAGAAAATTAAAAATAGTTTAGAAAATCTCTAAACGTATCAATGACTTAGTTCCAAATGACAGAAGATGACATTTAATGTTTAGTATATAGCATAGTTATAAGACCAGTTAGGTTTTTGGATTGGAGAGAATTATTTTTATTCTTTCAGAGCAAATATTTTAATATCTTGATTTTTTATATCTGAATGTTTAGGGTGATGCTGGTGATCCTGGAATTCCTGGGAGGCCGGGACCCAAAGGATCTAGGGGATTAACAGTAAGTAGCCTATAATGCCAGAAATAATAAATGTTTCTTTGGAAGACTCTGGCTTTTATGTTATAATAATAAATGTGGGTTATTGATCCAACCCAAGGGCATCTGAAATGCTACTTCCTTGCTGTGTGACCTTCAACACACCTTTTCAGGGTCTCTATTTGTATAACATGAGAGTTGAACTTAATGACACCAAAGATCACTTTCAGCTCTAAAATTCTATGATTCCATGAATCTGAACTATTTTAAAGATTTACAGATTGATAACTGGCTGTTCTAAGAAATGTCAGTGCCTTCCAGTCTTTTCTAAGGCACATATTAAAGCCCAGAGTATTAACCCTGTGAGTGGAAATGAAGCTGACATCTTCCCACTGTGTCCCTGAGGGTTTTCTGACAATTCCACTACCTACAACCAAGGTCTTATGGGGTACTCATTTTAAGAAAGGCTGTTGAGATCTTCTAATTAGCAAAGTGCAGAGTAGAATGTTATACCTACTTAAAAGCAAAATGCTGAGACAAACATCCTTTCATTGTAAGATTTGAGTGTAATATCAGTAGTCATTATCAGTGTGAAAGAGATGCAATTCAACGGGTACTTTCCATCTGGCTGGATAAATTTCATTAGCATCCATATCCATCACCTTGAGGCATGGGAATGACACAGCCCACCCATGTCTTCTTATGTATATGGGGAATTATTTTTCTTATTTGATCCTTTGCAGATGGAAGATTTTTTTATTAGATCTCTGCGTGGCCTATTATATTTGCTTTTTTTTGTGCCAATCTTAGTTTATGACTAATTTAGATTTAAATGCACAGAGCAAAGTATGTCACTGAATGAAGAGGCTAAGAGGGAAATGCACGTTTACCAATGATTAAGAACGGGTAGTTTATATGACACATAAGCAATTTACTTGACTTGAATTAATAGTTGCTTTCTTTAAAAATATATTTTAATTATACAGTCTCATTAAAGCTAAAGTAGTCCTCATGGATAAACAATGTGGAAACTAATGCATATTCCTATCTGCAGCTCCATGTGGGCTGGAAAGGTGAGGAGGGATCTCGAGGAGACCAAGGCCCTCCTGGACGGAAAGTAAGTATACCCATGAGAACTAAGTAGCATTTACTGGTTTCCAGGATGTTCAATGGAAAGGGCACAGAATTTAAAGTCTGAAGCACTGGGTTCAAGTCCAGATTCTGCTTCTTGCTGGCTGTGTGCCCTTGGGCGAGTCACTGGGTCTCTCAGTTTACCTCTAAAATGGGGATAACATATCTTCTCCTAACTACCTCAGAAGGTAGCTGTGAGGATCAGATATTCAAAAGTGAACGCTCTTTGGAAACTGTAAAGTTCAACGCAAATATTAGCTGTTACTGTTATTTTTTACTGAGGTTTAAAAAATAGGGATGGGATTGCATAAGCTTCATAAAGGTGTCCTGGCAAAGTTCCATCATGAGAGACAAGTTGAGAGGGTTTCCCATAACCATGATCGTTGCCTTCCTATCCTCAGAATTTAGACTGTAGAGAGATTTGGAAATATAACTGCAACTTTCCACTGTGATTCTATTACAAGAGAAATGTCACGTCTGGAAGCATCCCCAGGCAGAGTCAGGCACATCTCCCACTGATGAAATATCCGTATTTCTATTTTAATGCCCCTCATGTTATTGTGATGATTTATTTACACGTCTCTCTCCCCTAATGAGCACAGTTAGGTAAGAACTAAATGCTGCCAGCCCCTGAGTTTTGTGTAGGAGGTACAGGCAGCACTGTGTAACGAGTAGAGACACTGTTTTTCTTATTTTTTGCATTGTAATGTTTTGTGACTACCTGGAGTCAGAAAAGTTAGACTTAAACATTCTTTAACTTTATAAACGGGACTTTATAAAGAAAACAAAAGACACACATGTTTTGTGGATGACTGAATCCACAGTAGAATGAGAATAACTAACGGCAAAGGACACTCTGACACAATCTCTTCTTTCTTTTGCATTAAGGAAGTGGTGAATATTCCTAGTCAAGTGGGTGAGAATCTAGTCTCTGAGTCAGTCTGGTCTGGTCTGAGTTTACCTCCTTTCCAGCTTCTGGAGCTCTCCTTTGGGGGGGGGGGGTCCCATGTCTTCCTGGTCTCGTGCTTGGTCCTGCTCATCCAGTAGAATTTATCTTCTGGATAAATTCTAAGACCTGGATCCTCAGTCTCTGCTTAAGAACTTGCTCGAAGTTATTCTTAAGCTCATCCTTGTAGGACATACTCTCCACAGTTCTGATCTTCTGTAAGATGTAGGCTATCTATTTATTAGCCAGAAGTTGTTCCTCTCTCTGTTTAAATGGCTGAGTGTTCTCTCCTGTTTTCTGCCATAACTTTTAAATGGAAGGGTAAGACTCAGTATCATTTATTGAGATGCATAATTTCCTGATTTAGGTCAGGAAGACCTAATGGGTAGAATCATGGATGCCACAGCAGTTCTTGTTAACACCAGCAGCACACAATGGGGCACCTCAGCATTCAGCATTCAGCATTTAACTGTTTATTGGATGGATGGATGGATGGATGGATGGATGGATGGATGGGTAGATGACCCAGTTATCATTTAGAACAGAGGTTCTTATACTGAGATGCCTGGTTGAGCTTCTGGGGGCCAGTGAAACTGTAGGAGTGTGAGCATGTAATAGCGTTTTCTAAAGCTAGCAACCTAGTATTCTTCAGTTGCCCAAAGGGATCCATGTGCACAGACATGTTAAGGATCACTGCCAAAGAGAAGCCTGATCCTGATAAAAGGAAGTAAGAGAGAAAAAGAGAAAAGCTCAGCTGCCCAGAAAGAAGGATTGACTTCTATCAGGAAGCTCCCCTTATTCATCTCACCTAGTAATTTGCACTCCTTCACTCCATAAGCTTTCAGCATTTATGAGCTTAGTATATGCTCTTCTCCTGTGTCCTGTCCATTTTGCTATGTAGTTGTCTTTGGTTCTTTCACACCTATAGAGGTTGTTTGCTGCTGCCTGCATTTTAAACTCCTTGATTTGTAATATATTTGTACCTCTCAATAGAGTCCTCTCCTTAGTGCCACCCTTTGGGAAATCTTTATAGGATTAAGTTTTCTTATGAGAAACGCCTTCTAAGTGTCATATCTTTAGTACAAATATCTTTAAGAAATACGTTTGTTTCTTCTCACTCTAGAAAAATAGTTCAGTTCCCTCTGGACAGACATTAGCTTAACTGATAAAACAGTGAAGCAGAAAAGTTTACACTTCTAATGTGAGTGGGAAATAAAGCACTGTAATCTACCAGTGCAGGATTATTTTAATCACTCTCTGCCAGCTGTGCTCTTAATGAAGGTTTTTCTGTTTGCTCTTGTTTTGTCACTAAAGACTCTGGTTCACATACCAATAAATTATTTTGGTTTTGTTTTCCTAGGGCGCTAAAGGCATGCCGGGCAAGTCTGAATATTCTGTATGTATCTCCTTATTCAACCAGTCCACTGAGAAATAAAGATGGCCACTTGGAGGTCACTGTGCTTATGTTTCTTTTCTCTCTCTCTTCTTTTATTTTCAGCAATGTGATCTGATCAAGCGCATACGGACTCTTAGTCGTGAGTATCTGTGTGTCATGGAACAAGAGCATCAGTGATTGGTGAGGGCACCTATGATGAAGGTAGTGTGAGTATGCAGATTCAGTAGGCTGAATGTGCTGTTGGAGAAGGCAGACATCCTCTGCAGCAGGCTTGGTGTGAGTGCCTGCTGTAGGAAGAGCTCACATCAGAGGTGGGAGGAAAAGACATGTGCCTGAGCTCATGTGTTGCAATTCATACAGTGAGAGAAAGCATGCCTGGTGACCAAGTCAAGAGGTATGTGTGTTAGCTTACACTAGTATAACAATTACGTACAAAGGCCTGAGAGGACGTGGTGTGAAAGCGATGAACGTGGGGTTTTGAGTTCGTTAGTTACTTAGTTAGTGAAGTCTCTTTGGATGGAGGTGATTGAATCTGGTTATAGGAAAATTATGGGGAGCAGCAAGAGAATGGTTTCAGCAAAGGAATAAAGCAGGAATCAGCAAAAATAGAGAGGTGGTCTTTGGTTATGAAGAAGGAGAAAAAGCCCAGTGATCTCATTTCTGAACGTTTATCCTAAGGAAATAAAGCAAAAAAAAGGAAAAAATTATAGGTAAAGATGGGAGTTGAAATATTGTTCATTAGAGGAGCAAAATGGATATACATTTAGACTATTTAAACTTATAGGATAATTAGGTTATGGTGCAAAATATGAAGCAGATATGTTTCTATGAAGACTCAATCAGAATAAGGAAAATGTTGTTGTTAAAAACCAGAAAATTAAATTGGATCCTCCTTATTTTTACATATAGCTAAATATATATAAATAGAAACAAGTCCTAGAAGTAAAAGTAGAAAACTGTAACAGTTTCCTGTGTTAGGGTGGTAGAACTTAAGATGATTTCTCTTGCTTCATGTTTGCGTTGTAGTTTCTAATAATGCTTATAGAATCACAGTGAGAAGAATGTAAAATGGGGAAATCAAAGAGACTTTCCTGAAGGAGACTGGGTGAAAATGGAGAAATTGCAAGCGTGTGTCAAGGAAAGAACAACAACAAAAACAAGTTTAAAATAACTGTAACGCTGGCGGGGGGCGCTCAGTGTCACTGTGGATGAGGAGACAGAGGTGGAGTCGTGAGGGCGAGTCAGTTGGTAGGGAAAGATGATGACTTTAACCATTTCAGAGGGAGAGGAGTGTGGCGTAGGCCTTAAACTGAAATGATCTACAGGCAGCTGATGAAATGGGCCTTTAACAAAGGTGAGGATCAGGGGAAGAGACTCAGGCGTTGAAGTCACTGGAGCATTTGTGGTCCTTAGAGCCACATGGATGGATGGGGTTCCTAAGGATGTGAAAGTAGAGAGACAGAAACAGAAACCCAAGGGCTGAACCCAGGGAGCCATCTTAGCAGAAAGAATGGGGCCAGAGGACAGAAAATCACTTTGCAGAGATGAGCAGGTCCTGACAAATGTGGGCAACTTGAAAAGAGCAAGAAGCCAATGGTGAGAAGATTCAAAGGGAGGGGACCAGTGTGAAAGACATCGCTTGAGAGGTAGAAAGGCTCTCCAGCATAGGGAAGGGTGAGAACCAGGGCCTGGGGCCACAGCGAGAGGACAAAGGGAGAGCTGTTGGGGGGTGGGGGGTGAGTGTGTGATCAAACTCCCTCAAGGTGTTGCTGGTCTTCGCAGCGAAATCAAGTGTTGTCATCCCAAGGAAGACCAAAGGAGGTAGAAGAGGCCGGGAGGTGAATACCCACCCTTGGAGGGTTTGGGATTTGAAGATAGCTTTCTAACACTGAGTTGGTGAGCCAAGGAGTCGAAAGAAAGATTTCTTGGACTCTCAAGATCTGGCAGTAGTGCTCTTTTATTTAGAGAATAGTGTGGAATAGCATGGGGACAGGACCCATGGGCAGTCAGAGCTGCTACTGCCGCTGCTGCTGGCATGGGGACAGGACCCATGGGCAGTCAGGCTGCTGCGTGGGGACAGGGACCACGGGCAGGAGGAGCCGCTGCTGCCGCTTCTGCTGCCCAGTTGGGTGGAGAGTAAGGTTAAATTTAAGGCATAGGTATGTGAGTTATCTCTTTACAAGACAAAGGAAAGAACATGTAAAAAAGTTAAAATGGTACCAGTGCCGGTAGGGTCCGGCCATTTTGTGGTCCCACAACTTTTAGATAAGAATCAAACCGGATTGAGTAAATGGCAGAAGCCACTGCCTAAATATTATCCTCAGCCAAAGACAAAGGAGGATGTTGGGGGGGGGGGGTCAGTTACATAAGGTTGCCAGACAGTAAACAACTTAAGTTCTTGCCTTCCCCATTATGAGTTTCCATAGGTAAGGCCATCCCCCCTTCCTCCTGGCACAGAGAGGGAGGCATGGAGATTTCCTTCACAAATGCAAATGTCTCTCATCAAAGGGCAAGCAAATTCCACTCCTCGGAGCCTGCTTCTCATCTGCAGTTTTAAAATTAACCAGCCTAAAATCCTCATCAAAAGGAGTTAGCCAGGAAATTAGGGGACCCGGGAAGAGCGAGTGGGTTCTGTAACCAGACCCGTTGCTGATTGGAGAGCATGGAACTCCGCAATGCAGAACTGAGATGAGGATTCAGGAGACAGGTCTTAGAGCTAATTCAGAGAGCCTCACTTTATAGATGATATCACTGAGGCGCTGCAAGGCTGGACTCCTGGTCTAACCTCGTTTGCTCTTCAGTCCTAAGCAGGCCTCTGCCACACAGGGATGAGGGCCCAGGTCCTGAGCTGGTGGCTGGGATCTTCACCCCCAAAATAAAATAGATCTAAGAGGCTAGGGTGAAATGGGGAGGGGGTGGTCGAGAATAAAACAAGAGGCCCCGGATGATGAGAGTTTTGGAGAGAGAGGCATCAGTGAAGAGGATTTTTAGGAAAAATAAATTTAAAAAGAAACACACTAAGAGAGGTCAGGCAGTTTCCCTGAAGTCCTTCTTCACCAGACTCAAACCCAGACAGGTGGCTATTTCCAGTGTCTGTGCTTCTAGCCTCAGTTGGGTTGGACCTTAACAAACGGAAGTTCTCGGTCAGAAGAAAGGGATCTGTCTCAGGCCTTGAGAAGCAGAGGAGGCTGTGGGTTGTGTCTGCTGACTGTTAGCATCTCAGGGCCACAAGATTCAGACAAAAAAAGGTGCTAATAGGGTTGACAGGAGGGGAGAGTGTGCTGTGGGACAGCAGGATGGAAGGCCAGTTTGTTGCTAGTCCTAACAAAATCTCTTATTACATTGGAGTGACTCATTTGCTTCCTAGGAATTGAGTAAAATGACCAGGGAAATTGTCAGGCCTGTACTTCCTTAAAGATTTACCAACATTTCCCCCTGATTCGTAAATCACTGAGAGAAACCAGATGCTGTTTTGCTCAGGAGAAAGCCTTGGGGGGTTTCCCTCTTTTCTCTAGATATGGAGATCATTCAAACACAGGAGGTATATTTTTTAGCAGAGACAAAGTTCGTTTGAAAATCCTCACAGTTGCGCGTGAAAATAGAAATTCCCAAAGTGTTCGTGGGGGAAGAAAATAAGACCCGATGTTTTAGCCTTGCCTTGCTGAGGGGATCTCGGGAGGCTATCAGAAGAGAGACAAAACAAATTGAATTTTAGCTATCTCGCCATTTAATCAGAGGCTCACCTATTCTGCCTCTAAGACATGTGATCAGTGTTTAAGATTTCAACCAAAATTCAGCTAACGTCCGCTGGCCATGACTCACAGGGAGAAAAGGTCCAGGAGGTTCACAAATTAATAAAATTCTGTGTCTGTCTTCCTCAATACTTTAACCTTGGTGTCCCTTAATTTAGGAATAAGCTTCATTTGCAATTTGAGTCAAGCAAAAAGTTAAGCTTTGTTGAAATGTTGTTGTTTTGAATGTTAGTCTGTGTTCCAAAAATGTAACAGACTCTTCTCTCTCTCTCTCTCCTTTTTATAGCTTGTTGGAAAGGTGAGTATTTTTACCGTACTATGTTTTGTGCTGAAATAATTACTCCTTTCTGACAAGACCCCCGTGGGAAAAAGGACTTCCATCTAGGCAGACACTTCTGTCTTTTGATTATGACCATAATTGTCAATGTCATGTGCTAATCTGATTGTAAAATGGTGACACCTAGCCCCCAGCCCCTTCACACTGTTGTTCTGTCTAGGTCCTGTCGCAGTTTACACCTCACTTTCTTCATGGAGGAGGCCCAGTGTTGCTGGGGAATTCAGTGACAGGGCTCTCTGCCTGACCACGTGCTATTGCTCTGTCTGCTGCTGATCCCATGAACACTGGCTTCTTGGATGGGCGATGTTTCCTGTCCTCTCTCTGACCCACAGTCACACCTTTCATTTCACCAAGTGCCCACCACTTGTAAACCTGACCCTGCTGTGGATGGTCTTCCCAGGGCCCAACCTGCAGTTGGTGTTGATGGCGCCTTAGATCCGTCAGATGACATTGCCACTGAAGCCAGTTATGTCAACTTCAAGAGCTCCTGGTCTCCTAGAGGCCTGCTGAAGTAGACCCACAGGGTCTTTGAGCTTATCCCAGAGTGTGGCGCCATTTACTTTAATTCCCCCCTCCCCCAAAAACCAAAACACACTTGCACTGGTAAGTGCCCAATGAAACTTCATGGATTTGAATTAAATTTATCAGGTCCCCTGCTGGGCACTAGGAAAGGGAGAGAATAAAAATAAACAGAAATTGGCTCTGCCTTCTGGGAGAATCTGTGATGATAGGTCAGTCTTGAAGATGCTTGTTTACCACTTATTAACAATTTTTAGTGCAGGTCTAAGAGAGAAGGAATGCTTCATTTTTCTTATTGTTCGTTACTGGCTTTCACATTTTACAAATTTCTTCACAGTAAAATTCCCTGAGTCAAAACACATCTCTAAATCGATACTTCCTCTCCTGTTTCTATCACTGGGATATGGGATATTTTGAGTTCAATGTGCTTTGGGAGCTAGCCAGGTTGGGGATAGTAGAACAGCCTATATAGATAAAAGTGCTTATTTTTAAAATAATTCCTTTTTCTCTTCCTGTGTTCGGGCTTTAACAAGGACTTTGAAAAGTTAGGTTTGATGCATAGGGCAGATTCCCTATGAAATTCCTAAAGTTCAAGCATCATAAGACTATTAGGATTGAGTTGGGAATGGCAGATAGTGCCATTTTTATAATAGCTTGTTGCAAGCGTGCCGCGGTCCATGCTGCTCCCTTCCTCCTGCCGCCCTCACTTTCATTCAAAAGCCAGCTTTCAAGAAGCCCCTAAGAGCTCCTCTCTCTGGAAACAGCCTCTTTGTCTTCTGAACCCCCATCAAGAATAATAGTCACTCTATACCTTGTAATATAATGATCCTCCCCAGTACAAGTCCAGTGAGGGCAGACCTGCATTCGGTTCATTTTTGCACCTATCTCACAGTGTATGTCACCCTGCATTTCACATGGCGGTTACTCAATAAATATTTGTGGCATAAGTGGATGGAAATCTTCCAGCTGACATTATGATTATTAGTAGATCATTCCTGATAACTTTTGAAGAGTAAACTTTCAAAATACCCAATAAGCCGTAATTTCCTTTTATTCATTTTTTAAAATTTACATACAGTAAAATTCACTTTCTTTACGTGAGTTCAGTTTTAACCCGTGCATAGATTCATGTAACCACCACCACAATCAGGATACAGAGCGGCTCCACATCAGCCCAAACACTTCCTCCAATTTCTTTTTAAATAGCAGTCTGAGAGTAGACTGAGCATCATGTAGCCAAACATTAATGCTCTCTCTATAACACCTTCACGCTAACCCAGCAGATTCCTGCCCTTCCCTTACATGCGGGTACCTCTAGTTCTAGAGCCGTATGTGACACTTGCATTTTCCTAGACCTCAGTGTGAACTAGCCTCACTGGAGTAAAGAGAATGGGAAAGGCTTTTGATCTACTAAAATAACTTCACATTCTGCTTTTCATTTTTGTAGAAAAGTGTCCGGTGTATCCAACAGAACTGGTATTTGCCCTGGACCAGTCCTACGGTATCACAGAACGGAGATTTAATGAAACAAGAGATATCATCACTTCTATTGTCAATGACCTTGACATCAGGGAAAATAATTGCCCTGTGGGAGCAAGAGTTGTTGTGGTTTCCTACAACTCAGACACCAGCTATCTCATCCGTCAGTCTGATTACCGTAGCAAGAAGCAACTCCTCCAGCTCCTTTCCCAAATAAAATATCAAATCCCCACAGAAGCCCGAGACCTTGGTAATGCGATGAGGTTTGTGGCCCGAAATCTTTTCAAGCGGACATATGCAGGAAACAACGTGAGGAAAGTCGCTGTGTTTTTTAGCAATGGAGAAGCAGCCAGTAGGTCGTCCATCATCACGGCCACCATGGAGCTTAGCGCCCTGGATATCAGTCCGGCGGTCTTTGCTTTTAATGAACGGAATTTCCTTGATGAGGTTTTTGGGGTAAGAACTTCCCTTGGCAACTTTATTTTTGAGATAGTGGTACTGGCAGGATGTGAATAGTGGTGAGAAGGGAGTGACATATGGCCTCTTGACCCCCTTTTCAGTTTTCACAGTTATGTTGTTACCAGGGTCCATGAAATCCCATACCTGATAACAGTAGTCAATCATAATAGCAACCACATTTGCTCTGCTCCTGCTACGTGCCAGGCACTTTCCCTAGAGCTTTACAGACATATTCATACATTCTCACTACCCTCTGAAGTGGATGCAGTTGTTATCCCTCTTTAAAAACGGGGAAACTGAGGCACAATGAGTTTCAGTGATTTCTTCAATTCTGTATAGCTACTAAATGGCTAAATCAAGATTTGAACTCAGGTCTGTCTACTAGAAAGGACCATGAATATGGCACTCTACCAGCCCTCTGCAGCTCTGATGTTTCTCAAATCTGTCATCTGCTCACTGGATCTCACTGGACAGCTGGGCTTAACCTGTGATGGATGGAGTTTAGGGGATCTCTGAACCCCTAATGTTGTGTAAAACATTTGCTGTGTATGAACATCTTTCCCAAGAAAGGTTCCATCGCATTTGGATCCACAGATTCTCCTGAGATCTATGCTTCCCTCTCCCTCCTCCCAAACACTGAAGAACCTCTCTATCTACTATGCAACTATTTGTAAATATATTCAGCTTATCCAAGAAATACATGCTCCTGGAGGTGGGTGAAGCCATCATGTCCTCCAAGAGGTTATAAAGGTCCATTTTCATACAAATACACTTATTTCTCCCCCAAAAAGAAAAAGAAGTCCTCTATAACATGAAGAGAATCAATCTGCTTATAACACATCTAAGAATTTTTTTGGAAATAAGAGCCGCAGGGAGAGTCACAACTGATCCTGATGAAAAGGATTGTAGGAAGTCAAAGTTTTTTGCATAAAAATAATTACCTTCCGACATATTAGATGATTTATGTGCAGACGGTCCCCAACTTACAATGGTTTGACTTGCAGTTTTTTGATTTTACCATGGTGCTGAAGCGATAGGCATTCATAGAAACTGAACTTTGAATTTTGAGTTTCGCTGTTTTCCTGGGCTAGTGACATGCAGTAGATACTTTCTCATGACCCCGGGCAGTGGCAGCAAGCAGCAGCTCCCAGTCAGCCATGCGATCATGAGGGTAAACAACAGATACACTGACAACCATTCTATACCCACACAACCACTCTATTTTTGACTTTCAGTATTCAATAAATTACATGAGATATTCAACACTTATTATAAAGTAAGCTTTGTGTTAGATCATTTTGCCCAACTGTTGGCTAACATAAGCGTTCTGAGCACATTTAAGGTAGGCTAGACTAAATTATGATGTTTGGTAGGTTAGCTATATTAAATGCATTTTTGACTCAGGGTATTTTCAACTTATGATGGGTTTATGAGGACTTAACCCCATCATCTGTCAAGGAAGATCTGATATATTTTATGGTATATATTCCCCTTCTAGAATGTAAGGTAGAGATTTTATCTGCTTTGTTCATTTCTGTATCCCCAGCACCTAGAACAGCACCTATAAACAATGTAAGCACATTATATCATGCCTATAAACATTAAGAATGAATGAATGAAGAACACATGCTTTATTCCTGTAAATAAACTTTCTTGACTTACCAAGGCAACATTTAGTCTTTACATGGAGGACCAACAAGGCCAATTATGCAATAAGACCCAAAGCATCCAGTTTCGTAAAGAGTAGAGAGTAGGAATGTAGTAAATACTTTCTAACCATAAGGTTGGAATGATTATAAATATTTTCAAATGCTCACTCAACACTTTACAGAAAAACAGAGGGTGTGGCTTTTCTAACCCTTTAATTTCCCAAGGGAGAAGGAGAAAAAGCATGAGCATCTTTGTGGATTGAGAGATGACCTCACCACCACCTGGGAATGACAGATTTCTTTCATTGTAATAAAAGTAGCTGCCTTGCATGGTGCCTCACACAGTGTAAATGCCCAATGAGTAGTTATTGACTACTGAATGAATAAATGAATGAATGAATGCTATATACTGCCCATGTCAGTGAATATTAAAGCAAAAAAAGTACTCAAGAAACAGACAAAATCAGACAGTATACTAGCAAGAATTTTGAATAGGCTTAGTGTCTTCTGTCTACTGTCCAGTGCCTTTTGAAATAGACTTTTAGTTGGAATTTGTGATTGGGGAAGTCCACTTGACATCTGAAAGACATGCCTTCTTCTAGATAGTGTGATTGGCGTGGAAATAATTGAAATCACTACTTCAGGAGGCCAAAGGAACCTTGTGAATATAAAATTTCTGCAGGACTCAACTTCAGAAGCTGGTGTGTGGTACATAATCAGCTGGTGCATAATCTGAAGCATATAAAAGTGCAGTGCAGAATTGCAGGCTTGGAAATGAGTGAGATTTTAATATTTGCCCCAGTGTGTGAATCTGGTGGTCATTTTGTGGGATTTTTCTCACTATAAAATAGGGATGCTGATACCTTTTCTGTATATTTCTTTGGGTTATGTTTACGAAAATAGGGAGATTGTGTGAGTGTGTATAAAGAAGCACTGAATAGACCAAAGGGCTATAATGCAAGGTAATGGTGATTAATTAAGTGTTTTTCAAATGAATCCTTAAAGCACAATGGCTTCCTGATAATGACTAAGAAAATGAGCAAATAAGCTTATACTTCTTTTTCAATACAGTTTGACAAGACTGGAACATTTCAGGTGATTCCAGTTCCTCCAAATGGGGAATATGTACCACCGGAAAGATTTCGGCACTGTACACTTTGCTATGGTAAGACCAATGAGAAGAATTTATTGTGCAAAACACTTAAATGCCTCTTGAGTGAGTAATTAAATCTGGCTTTGTCAGAGATTTCTATTTTTGATTATAGATTCTATTTTAAGTTTCCCAGTCTTTCAACACCATACGTCAGTCAAATTGAAATATGACATTTCAATTTCTGTAATGTTTGGAGTTTCCATAGAATGTGAAAATTGGGTTTAGAAGATTATCCCAATTGATGTGGCTTTCCTTGGGGATAATGTGGTAGTTTGATCAAAAGCCTCTAAAATATTGTAAATATTTTCTAAATGAGTTTGGACGTGACTTGTAGACTTCAAGTATACATGCTACCTACATCTGTTTTCAAAAAAGACCTTCCCAAATTTCTGCTCTTGACCACAGAAATATTGCGACATTGAAAATCCCTCATTAAATGATGTGAGATTGAAGAGGTAATTGATCACATTATCAATTATTGGTAATCAGTCACTGAATCACTTGAAGATCTCAAACAACAGTATCTTGTTGTGCAGACATTGAACCACTGATGTGTCTATCTATGTGTTTTCAGATAAATGTTTTCCAAATTCTTGCGCCAAAAAGGTATTTTTCCCTGAAAATGCGTACATCGATGTGGCCTTCCTCTTAGATAATT
Source organism: Equus quagga (assembly GCF_021613505.1). Taxonomy (NCBI): domain Eukaryota; kingdom Metazoa; phylum Chordata; class Mammalia; order Perissodactyla; family Equidae; genus Equus; species Equus quagga. The sequence continues at coordinate 165,330,348 of NC_060267.1, forward strand.
CTCGGAATATAGCAAATGATGAGTTTAAAGCTATGAAAACCTTGGTGATCTCCATGCTTGACAACTTCGACATTGCTTCCAACCCTTTAACCTCAGACTCTGGTGACAGGATTGCCTTGTTGACCTATTCTCCTGGGGATAGTTCTAGGAGAAAGATGGGTGCAGTAAAACCAGAATTTGAGTTTACGACTTATGTCAAGGAAGACGTAATGAAGAGCCACATCCAGACTATCCTCCAGCAGCTAAATGGAGAAACCACTATTGGCCATGCCCTACTGTGGATCATGCAGAATCTCTTCCCAAAAACTCCCAACCTGAGAAAACACAAGGCTATCTTTGTGGTCTCAGCTGGAGAAAATCATGAGAGAAAGGAATTCTTAACGAAGATGGCTCTGAGGGCCAAGTGTCAAGGCTATGTTATATTTGTGATTTCCCTGGGCTCTACACATGAGGATGACATGGAGGAGTTAGCCAGCTACCCACTTGATCACCATCTGATACAGCTTGGGAGAATTCATAAACCAGATCTGGATTATATTGTGAACTTTTCAAAGCCATTTGTATACTCAATCAGACGTAAGTCATTATTTTGTTTTTCCTCTTAATAAATTAGTGTTTATTAATAGTATTGATAACAACATATCTCTGTATCTATAGCTAACCCAAATCAATGAATTAGATGGTGAGATGGGGACAGGGATAGAACATAGTCTGGTTATACCCTGTTTGTACTTTGGTCACAATACGGTGAGACCTTTTTCATGATAGAATCTCTCTTAGCCAGAATCTCAGCACTAGAAAGTACTGAGTGATTGGAGGGCTCCTGAGCCACACTGGCTCCACCTAAAGAAGTTTTAGCAGTTCTTAGATGGTCTCCAGAATAAGCATTGAAATAAAAGTTTTCCCTGCTACACCTAGTTTATTTCGACCTTGTCACACCCTGGAACCTGTGTGAGGTATAAAGATGGCACAGTCCTGTGCTGCTCCCAAAGAGTCATACAAATCACATAGGGATCTTGTTAAAATGCAGGTTTTTGATTCAGTATGTTGAGGGTGGAGCCTGAAATTCTGCATTTCTAACAGGTTCCCAAGTGATGTCAATGCTTCTGGTCCAAGAATGACACTTTGAATAGCAAGGCTCTAGGCCAATGCACTACAAAGTGTCACTCATTGGATGGGTGCTAGTCCACAAACTGATCTGTGAAGAGAGAAATACAGAAATTGAGAGCAAGCATCTAGAAACTTTTAAAGCAATTTGACATTGCCACGGCATACAAGTGCATGAACAGTGGACTCTGTCTCATGGAATAAGATATAAACCAAAAGTATCAGTTGTAAAGGATTAGAAATAAAAATACCTTGTCCTTCGCCACAAATAGTTCAAGAAATACTCTTTCTAGAGCAATGGTTCTCAACTGGGGATGACTTTGTCCCACAGAGGGCATTTGGAAATGTCTGGAGACATTTTTTGTTGTCACAACTGAGGAAGAAGATATTACTGGTATCTAGTAGGCAGAGACTAGGGGTGCTGCTAAACATCCCATAATGCACAGGACACCTCCCACAGCAAAGAGTGATCCAGCCAAAAATGTCAATAGCACTGAGGTTGAGAAACGCTGCTCTAGAAGATCCACAGAATCAGAGCTGCACCTGTTCTTTTTGAAAACTGAGCATGTTTAGAGTTAGGTTCTGCTGGAACCAATCCCACCACGCTAGAATTCCAAAGTTGCCAGGTGTTCCAGGAATTTCCCACACCAGCACAATGACACGGGCTTGAGAGTCCGGTCTTCACTGCAGAGAGAGCTCCACCTTTCTCCTGTGACTCCTTTAATTAATGAAATCCTTCAATTAAATGTTCATATCAACGTTCCGATTAGAGTTTTTTATTTTACAGTAATTCAAAGAGTTCTTTTAAACAGACTACCGTATATCACTCTTGCGCATGCATAAAAAGGGAATATGCGTGAAATAGATGGGTTAAGGCAATCCCAAAACTTCTTCTTATTCAAAATTTGACTCTTGTGAGCTATTTCTTGACTCGGAGTCATTGATAGTCATCTTTTTCTAGTCAATATTGTTCTTTGGGCCATGAAGATTGATAAGGATGCAGCTTTTTAAAAAGACTTTAAAAGTTTTTTAAAAAAACTGTTTTAACAAGTTATTTCTGTAAAATAACTCAAAGCTGGTCTTGCTGGGCTCCTCTGTGGCTTTGCAATTATGTGGAGCTAGCTTACTTTTGACTTCCCCGAGCAATGCTGTTAAACACATCCAATTCACTGCCTGCCGATAACCGCATGGTTTGTAGCGGTTCAAAGACTCCTCTGCTAATACTTCTGGGAATTTTTTCTAAGCTACTGACCCCAGTTCTACAAGTTTTCGTGCTGGCATGTTTGCTGTCCTCACATGTACAGGCAATAATAACTGCCTCGCAACTCCTGCCTCACTAACAGCAACTGTCAAATGCAATTGATTAGAAGACATAGTCTCATTTCAGAAAAAAATGCTCATCTTGGAACCAGAGAAATGCAATTATTATAAAACCATAAGTGTTCTCTGAGATATTTTCATGGAGTCTTAGATCATTCAAGGGTCAAAGGCCTCCTTTAACTAAAAACTATTTATTTTCCTGAATGAGGGGAAAAAATGATATACTTCTCAATATTCCAGTTTATAGAACAGCAATGGGAAGGGGGTAAATGGACATATTATTTAGGTCCATAAGCTAAAATCTTTTCTGTGACTTTTTTCTCCTAGAAGTCAGTGTTAATTGGTGCAGAAGCACAGAAATAGCATCATAAATATTAATAATAGAATACTACCTTTTTCTATGTTTGATCCATTAGCATGTCTGAGTGAAAAAGTTTTACAGAGTCAGAATAAAATTTCCCTTAGATATGTTAGCCTGAGCACATGGAAGTCATGAGTCTCTGCATCACATTTAACTCGTAAATGAGAGGAGGTCTCTTTCTAGGACATTGGTAATTCTTTGGCTGCAAAACACTCTAAAATGAAGTTTTGAATGGTATTTCTAGTTGCTACTATTTTCTGTTTTCACCTCAGCCAAATATTGCTGAAATATTTTGGTGACATTTATTGCTTCAAGAAGATTCCTGTTGGAATTCTCATTACCTGGCAAACATGATTTCTAGTTTAAAAATCTGACTATAACTTTGCTCTCTCAATAGGAGAATTTAATCAGTACCCACCACTGATGCTTGACAATGCCTGCAGACTCATCCTTTCAGAAGAAGAGGATCATCAACATAGTGGTCTCCTGTGAGTCTGAAAGCTCCTCTGCTTACAAGTGATTGTTACTTGACTGACGGGTTTGTAATTGGCTGATCGCAGGTTATTAGGCTGAGTAAGCTAATAAGATCTCTGAAGTAAAGGTTTTTCCTGTATTCCATTTTCTGTAGCAGAAGTTACACGTCAAGCATGCTTTCTTGATTGACGTTTTTATAACATCCTCGTGGACTTTCTTACAATTTTGCCTTTAAATTCATGGTTTCCTGAGAAATTCCCACATTGAAATTTACCCCAGAATAGAACCCAATTTAGCCTCAACCCATCTCAACCTCACTTCCCATCTCTCCCACCACAGGCGCTGTGTTCTCGCCGCACTGGACTCCTGTCTGCCTCACATGAACTTTTATTTACCCCTCCTTGCCTCTGCTCACACTGCCTGGGACCCTGTCCTTCCAGGGAAACCCAACTTTCATGGCACTGATTAAGGCTGTCTCCTCTTTGAAGCTCATCTTTACTCTCAGTCCAAAATCCATAGTTCTTTTCTTGTACCTTTTTATACCTCTGCTGAGGCTCTTATTACAGTTTATCCCAATATCTTGTCTCACTAAAGTCTGGGGCTGCATATGATTCGTTGTTTCATCCTCAGAATATAGCATAAAAGACCCCACAATATAATTTCACATGTAAATAATTTTCCTTAAAATGTATCCTAAATAAAACTGTAAATAATTAATCTGAATGAATCTTGAATTTCAAACGGCATGGGAGTGGCCCATTCGGTGGCTCTCTGCTTCTCTCTGTACTTCCCCAAGCTTGGATCCCTGACTACAGCCTTGTGAAAGCCCAGATTTAGGCTCATAAGTACTCCATCCTCTCAGATTGCAATTAAGCAAAGAGCTCCTCAGAACAGATCAGATCTCTTACACACATCCAGAGAAAAATGGCAAGATGAAGGGTTCCTCAGAATTCAGGCAAGGACGTGTTCCTCTAATGTCAGATTTCATTTACTTGGTGGTTTAGCAAGGAAGTGTCCAGCAGCCGACACCTTCTGAAGGACAATATGGCGCTGAAGTCATGTGAAGCTGCGTTTCCCAACACTGAATAAGTCCTAAACTCATTTAAAGGAAAACCAATTCTTACAGAACTGCAGACAAAATATTATAATGTTACTTAAACATGTATAAACATAAATCTATCTGCAAATACAATATGCTTATCATTCCTGTGCAACTTTCAGGCCAAAACCAATTTGTGCATCAAATCCAAGCAAACTCAATAAGATACAAATTTAAAACACTAGTTTAATGTAATAGATGATTCTGCTTTGCCAAAATAGAATTCCTAAAAACTAAAAAATACAGTCCCTATTGGTGAAATGTGTAAAATACGATGCATGCTGCAAAGGTACGTCCGCTTTCAGCATGCCTATTCTGTTGCGTGATGACTCGGTTCCTCACCACTTGTCTTTACCTGCAGTACTGCAAATTTATCATGCGTGTCATGATATCATTTGGTTTTCAGTCTGTGTGAGTCTATTATTCATGTATTATGTCTGACTTCTTTTCTTTCTTCATTAACTCTCAATAGTGAAAGTTATACTACTGGGTGCCAAACAGCAGTATCAAATACAAATGTAAACATGGACGTTGAAATTGCATAAAGTTGCATGAATAGAATAAAAATAAGAATAAACTTACGTTAAATATCATCATCTAAACCACACAATACTGTTAAATTATCATAGAGAACTCAAACTCTTAAGAATACAAATGTAGGCATCATTTTAAGAGGCATGATGTCAGTGAGATATGTTTCATATAGTCTTATTCTTCTCAGAGCAGTTCTTGGTAAATTAAATGACTATTTTCCATATTTTCTATGGTGATTGATATCAATCTGAGACACAGTATTTGTTGTTCCAAATAACCTATGATTGAGTTTCTTGTCATTTATTTAAGACTCTGGCCAATCAGACTTAGTTTATTCCAAAGTAGCATTTCATAGGCTATAAGCAGGTGGGGGAAAAGGAAGGATAAATGAGAATTTTTTAATTTATCAATTTATATCTTTTTAATAATAAATATAACAAATATTAGTGAATTATTTGACTGAAATGAATTTAGATTTTTACCACTCACTTGTTTTTCTTATAAGAAATAATTAACTATATTAAATTGTTGGGTTATTTTGTTTGCATTCCCCAAAGTTATCTACATTCACCTAAAACCTTCCGTTTTGTCTTCTAGATTTATTCCTGAGCCACATGAGGTTTCTTTAAGAGAGAACAGCTTCACTGACGAGGAATTAAGTACTGTGAGAGACTCATCTTTTGTCTTGGAGGATAATGGAAGTGACCATTTGGTTTACACTCCAAGCCAAATGTTTATGCCACAGAAATTAACAATTAAATATGAAAAAGATAAGGGTTCTGAAGACATTGCAAGTCTCAATTCTGGTAAGAAAATGAAAAGTTATGGTGGAAATTTCTAAGTAACTGGGTCCTCGTCTTTTAACACTGGTAGAGAATCAAATAAATTGAGGCTGGTATCTAAAGCAACTATTTTCAAGTTCAAGGTGGTAGCTACAACTACTGCTTTTACTGAAAGCGAAGATTTAAATCGTGACAGGCATCACTAAGGAGATGGCTGACGTAAGCTCCAAGAAATGTCCCTGATGTTCTCCCTAAACTTAAGATGTCTCTAAATTCCACAACTTAGAAGGTTAATGTGATGTAGAAGGAGGCAATATGGAGAGCATCAGAGCAAAGGAAGGATTAAAATGACTTTGAAAGTTGGCCTGGCCGGTGCCCCAGAATTTGGGATCGCATGAGAAGGTCTAAGTTATTTCTGAGATACCCGGAAATGATGAAGCATGAATTCACCTACCACCTACTCTTTTGAATAGCAAAGCATTAATACCTTTTGTTGGGATTTAATGGTTTCAAATAAGTCAGATACTTAGGAGTTTAGTCTGTATTTTCATAAAAAAGGGTGACATTCTAAACAGACTATTTACCCATTCCATCTATGCATCTGGACTCTTCTGAAAAGCTCATTTGGCCAGAATGCCAGCATTTAAAGCATTATGTCATAAGTATCATATGTGTTGTTAGAATATGTAAGTTTAAAAGAAAAAGGGGTCCATTTCATGCCAATTATTCATTCTTAGTGGCTTCCTTGGATAAATAAATTTTCTTTTCCTTGGGTTCAGCATTCCTGTCCCCACATTTTCCCCCTATTTCTGAAATATAAATATTTGAACTTTATCTCTAAAACAGTTGAACTTTCCTTTATAGAAGCTAGAATTAAGAATTAAAAAGTCAATCAATCATTAGTTTAAAAATAAGGCTCAAAAAAGAGATAATGAAATAAACCTGGATGTATGTAGTACCATGGCATTAAGGCATTCAAGTGTATATATTTTTTAGCTAAAACAACTTTTTATTGTGATATAGACATAGCTTAAAGGAGAGAATAAAATATTTGTTCTTTTTAATGGATGTGGTTAATTTTAAGTGTTCATTTTACTGATACGGGAATTACATCAGCCCTCAAAGCACAGGAATTTGTTACAGTTTGGTTTAAAAAGAAGAAAAGGAAAAAGAGAAGTTGTTTTGGCAGTGTTAGAATACCAAACTGTCATTTGTGATAGTTTTGTTAGAGGAAAGCTTTCTAAAGTCTGATAATTCGGAAGTGTGAACCGTTGCAGGAAAGACAGCTGGGACTAAATATTTAAGAAAGAAAAAAAGAAAAGAAACTCATCTTTGCAGCTGTCTTTAGCGACCATTGTTCAGTAATAAGACATTTCATTAGATTTTTCAGATGTCTGGCAATCAAGATACTCATAGCTGTGTAAGGTCCAATTTGGCTGAAGAAATAACTGTATATGGCTCTAGCAGGAAAAAATGTAAATTGTCAGTTAAGCCCATCCCAGCCTATTTCTCCTGCAGTGGGCTGGTTCCATGGAGGATTATGTAAGATTGTGATAGCGTGGAAAGAGTGAGAGTCTCAGACCTAAGAATAGTATATATTTTTTATCCTTTAAAGATGATCAACTGTTCTCTAGGGACTTTGTGCTGTTCTTTTCTTTTTTTCTTTAGCCAGTTGTCAAGACCTTCTGAGAACTTCCTGTATAATGTGCTGTACCAGTAGAAACTAAATTGTGGTTCAGATATTTTACTCAGTTACTAAGAGATGAGCTTTGATAAGTTCCAGATGTATTGCACAAATAAAAGGTCTATAACTTTCATAAGCATCTCCATATGCTGTGCTTGTTACTCATTTATAATGTGATTCTTGTGGCTTATGGCTGATCTTTCTGCCTTTGAACTGAGTCTTGGGGGAGAAGTTGGGAATCTTAACCATTTAGGAAATTTTATAGAGTTCCCAGAGTCCTGCGGGCTGGTGATGAGTTGTGTATCACTCTCTTTCACAAGAAGCACACCCACTATCTCTCTCTACCTGTGCCTCTCCCTCTGCTTCTTTCTACCTGCTCTGATTTCCAAGTTCATCTTCAATTCCATCACCTTTCCTGGCCCTTGCCACTCCTCATAGCAGCTCAAAGACAATCTGTATGAGAATCACCTGGAAGTCCTTCATAAGCACAGATTCCTAAGCGCTCCTCAGAATTACTGTTTCGCTTTTAGGGGTGTGAGTGGCAAGGAAAAAGCTACAAGCTTTAAAACCACTATAAAGGATTGTCATATGTCTTCAAGTTTGAGCTCCACTATCCCAGTGGTTCTCAAAGCGTGGTCCCTAAACCAGCAGCATCAGCATCACCTGGGAGCTCGTTAGAAAGGCAGGTTCTCAGCACACATCCCAGACCTACTGAATCAGAAACTTGGACTGGGGCTCAGCGATCTGAAGTTTAACAAGCAGCACAGGTGATTCGGATATGGGCTGAAGTTTAAGAGCCACTGCTCATCCTACCACTTTGGGGTGCCAAATTTGCTCTGGGTTCTCAATGGAGCTGAAAGCAATCGGGTATCTAGTACCACAGGACAGAAGTGAGAATGCCTGTTTCCACAGGGTTCCAGGTGAACTGGGTTATAATTTTCTTTTCCTCGTGAAAGATCACTGAAATATTCAGCCAACCAGCCAGCCAGCCAGCATCTATCTGATGAAACACTGTTTAAGATCGAAATACAGAGATTGTCTAGAGATACCATGGTGTATTTTGACCACGACATTGGCAATGTAAACTTTCCTTGAAAAATTCACTCCCTCCTAATTACTTACCGATGGAATATACATAGTTCTTTGGAATTATGTAATGAAAAATGTGTGGTTTAATTCTAATTAAATTGCAACTGTTGACCCAGTGGCGAGCCTTGCATTTTCATCAAAGATGCTATGTTAACCAATATTTAAGATACAGTTAGTCTACTTTAAAGATAAAAGAAGTTCAGGATAATTTGTAATGAATATTAAATACCAACCTAGACTCAGCCTGGGGCTCATTCCTAGCTTTAAGCAGTCTCAGGCCTTAGGATAACTTCAACTGATGTTCTTACCAATGAGTTTCATTGAGAAATGAGAAGCAACACTTCTCCCTCCCAACTAGGCTGGAACTGTGCTCAAGGGAATCTGCATGGGTTTTGTTTTACATTTTTTATTTTTATAACTTTCATATGATTCTGATCTACAAATCACCTTTTTTTAAAAAAAAAAAAGCCAATATGTCCTTTAACTTTGAATCATTGTAAGATATTACAGCTGAAGAGGTATTTAGTGATCACCTCTTGCAAATTCACCCGGGGGAGATTCCACCCTGCCCCACCCTAGGCGACACATTGCATTGTCTGGAGAAATTTTTTGTTGTCACAACTGGAGGGGGCTACTGGCATCTAGTGGGTAGAGGCCGTGGATGCTGCTAAACCTTCTACAATGCACAGGACATCCACCTCACAACAAAGAGTTATCCAAGTTGTCAAATAGTGAGAGAAACCCTTTTTTAGAATAACTCTATGCCCCCAAGATCGTGGAACTAGAAGATTCAGTCCATGGACTCATAATTCCTATACCCAGTCCACTGTTTCCCCATTACACCCTCAGGATTCTGCGAATTTAAAAAAAAGTTATAAAAGTACTATCATACCACATATAATTTGAGTACAGAGAATCTCAAATCAATCAATTAAGCAAGCTGACCTATTTGTAGTGTGTACTGTATTCTTTGGTTTTTCCATAGGTGTATAGGTTTATGTGGTTTTATTCAATTGCATAGACTGCTTTTCACATAATATTATGCCATACATTTTCCATATTGCTGCCAGCTACATAAGTGTCTTGATTTTTCCGTGTCCTCATAATGTTCCTTTCAATGAATGAATGTATCTAACTATCTACTTTTAGCTATTTACTCTTGAATACTCAGCTTGCTTCTGATTTTTGCTGTCATGTATTGAACTTGAATATGCATCTTTACTTCTCATAAATTTTAATCTATGCTGGAATTAAATGAACAGAATTGTCTTCTGAGTCATGCATTGAACACCAGTTGAATATCCTACTTCCAAATCGGTACACCTTCTAAAGAGGAGGTCAGTAATAGAACTGTGGTCATGTCTGAATTTTAATGACATGTTTCATGAACTCTTTAGGAAATCTTAAGCACCTTGATGGTCTTTGGGGCATAAACTGAGTCTCCTGTTCATTTTAAACTGTAGACTGAGGTTGTTGCATTTACTTTTGCTTGGGAATTTATTGTATTGTTATTATAGTTTTGATTATCTCTCTGGAAGGTTTTGCATGTGGGCAAAACCAATGTGAACTGAGAGTTCAGGGCATGTGGACTATTTGAATTCAAATGTACACTGAAGTTGCTTATGTATGTCTCACGCAATCATTTGTTGCAGTTAACAAAGCAATATTCTATAGTATTAGTGACTTCTTTTCATGTGGACCCGTTTCTAATGGAATAAAACTTGGATACTTGAAGTAGTAATTGGGTGATGGTGGTGGTCATGTTGGTGCTGATCATAGTAATGAAGACAATGGTGGTGAAGGTGTTTGCTGTTGCTGATAGTGATGGTAGAAGTGGGTAGTAGAGATGGTGGTGGTGATGATATTGTTGATGGTGGAGATGAAGGTAGACGTATGAGGGTGAGGTGGTGATGATGGTGGTAGTGATAATGGTAGTGGTGGGGAGGTGATGGTGGTGGTGAAAGAAGTAACAATGGAGGTGGTGGCAGTGGTGGAGGTATAGGTATGAGGGTAGGGTGGTAGTGATGGTGGTGGTGGAGGTAGCAGTGGCAGCCCTCATTGGGAGCTTACTACATGAAAGGACTCTGCTAAGCATTTACATGGATTTTCACATGATTGTTCAGACATCCTTTCATGTAGCAAATATGTATTTGCCTCCTGTTCTGAGTTAAGCCCTGAACTAGTCTCTTTGAGGGGTTAGAGAGGTTTAAAATAAAAAGGACTCAGAGGCGCTGTTTTCAAGGAGCTTGTAGTCCAACAGAGTGTATTCTTTGCATACAGAAAAATGCCTAATATGAGTCAGAAAGTATTCGGTTGAATAAAAAGTGCAGATGGAAGGCTTTGGGGGCCAATATTTATTCCATCAGTACAGTTCTCAAAATATTGCATACACTGTCTCTCTTGATGTTTAAACAGCTCATGTGAAATAATAGTAACCATAGAAGCTACTGCTTATTTAGTGCAACTATGTGCCAGGCACCACACTAAGCACTTTATGTACGTGATTTCACTTAATCTTTACCAAAAACATCTATCATCGTCATTATTATTATTACGTTTTACAGATGAGGACACCGATGCAAAGGTTAAGAACCTCAAGCAAAGTCACATAGCTTGTAAGTGGCAGAGCCAGGATTCAAACCCATGCCCGTCTGCACAAAAATGCTAACTTTTAACTCCATGCCATGTTGCCTGGTGATGGCATTGTCTGCATTTTAAAATGAGGAACTATATCCAATTGCTAAATCTGAGAATAAGTTAAATCATGTCATCATTTGGGAGAGTTATTTTAAAACAATTCTGGTGGTGCAATTCTATTTTTATAATTTAATTTCATTTTTAAAAATTCCTGCTTTTAAACTCACCCAAAGGCCATAAGGCCAGAATAAGTTGACCTTACAAACTCAGCCAGAGGCCAGGGCACAGCATAACACATAATAACCAAAGTGCCGGATCTAGTGGTGTGGGTATAAATGACTCCTAACACATGCATCACTTTTTCTCAGAATGCTGGTACCTTCTGCAGACTATTGTTTCTGAGTGTGAAGTAGATGGCAAGAGTGAGTCTTACGGACTAAGTGCCATCTAGAAAAGTCTAGGCCAAGAAAGACATTTATTCTAAGCCTTTGGGGAAAAGGATACAATCTGTTTTAAGACAGTCACCCCCACTTGTTCAGACAAATCAGAGAAAGAGGACGTCATAGAACAAAACAAGAGAACTTTAAATGTGTCTATATTTCCCTTTGGTGTAAAAATCAATGACACATAGTTAGACACACACTTGTGCCTGTCTTCCTTGGTGCCCCAGCTTAGAGCTTGTCACCAGACAGAAGAGAGGACAGGCCTGGATAGGCAGTGTTAAATGGGGAGTGTAAATGATTGCCAACTCCTCTGCAGTTAAGCGTGCATGAACAACAGAGTGAACTTGCCCATTTCTAAGAACATGCGTGCACTTGTGCACATGTGTGTAAGTTGTGTTCCACTGATACCAGTTGACTTGGCATTTTTTTCTTATGGAAATTCTATGGTTTGCAGAATATAGTGTCATAGGCAACATTTTCAGAAGTCTAAGACTTTTCTATTTGTTTCCCTCTAAAAATTATATTTGTAGAGTACTTAGGATATGTGAGGCATTGTGAAAACTTTATTTCTCTAAAAAACCTTACAAGATTGTGGTTTATTGTCACCATTTTTTAGATGAGGCATGAAGAAGACTTAGGGTCACAGAGCTAAAAAATGGCAGAGACAAGGCTCAAACTGACTCCAAAGGTTGTGCTCATATACAATGCCTAGAGAAGAAAAGAATTGCCAGTGACGTCCCAGGGCCTTTGGTGAGCTGGTTAATGTGTCCTGTAATGTTTCTGCTCCACCTTCATATCTGATGACCAGTTCTTCTGTAGGAGTTACACAGAACAGGGATCAAGTCCCGCCTCTACCACTTACAGGTTGCCATTTCTTGGCCAAGTCATTTACCCTCTCCAAGCCTGAGCTTGCTCATCTGTAAAATGAGAATTACGATAATTCCACCCTCATAGTGTTGCATGAAGATTAAATCAGAGAAGACATGCCTAGAGCTGAACACAAGACCGGAAGCAAAGTAGAGCGCTCAATTAAATACTCCGAAAGTGGAAAAGTGAAAAAGAAAGCATTGCTAACCTCACTGGAAGTCTTCTAAAAAAATATTAACTTGAAAAATATCTGCTACAGTTCATGTGGATAGAAGTTCACACATACTGTAGCCTCAGTTGCATGTGTGGGTTGCCTATGGAGAATACATAGCTCATTTTGGCCCCTGGACTAATTCCAAGGCAGACCACAGGATAACTCATGCATTTTTTGAGATTTCCCACCAATGCCATGAAAGACAGCACAGCTGCTGCACAGCATACTTAATCCCAGTCCAAATGGCTCAGGTCCTTTAGATTCTGTCTTCTCCCTCAGTTCCCTTTCCACCCCCGCTTCTCCCTGAAGTTACTGGAGTGCACTTAGGATATGGCTTAAATCTTGGCCAGAGTCAGGCTAATCTCTGGGGCGCTGCCCTGGAAATCTAGCTGGGTCCCTCATTCCTTCCAAGCCTCATCCATAATAAAGTGAACCAGCCCTTGCTCCTCTACCATTCTGAGGAAATTCTTCCACAGCATTGAAGAGGGGAATTACGCTCAGTGACATTTCCAGAAAATACACAGCATTGCTTTGAGCTATGGGTATATTTTACCCAGATGTCTGCCAGGTTTTCTTGAAGGAAAATATTTTTGAAGGCCCAGTCTCCCTAAGAAAGATGAATTTAAACTCAGAGTAGAATAATCACACCTTACATTGGACTGAAGTTTAGAGTTTTCAAGCCATAATCATCTATGTTTAGCTTCTTTGAGTTTCATGTTAATCCCATATAATTAGGTAGAGAATGTATTTGTAGAGATTTTGTAGGTGAAATGTACCTCTTTAGAAAACAATTCTGCTGGGTACTTTGGAAAAGGATTGAGATTTTGCTCATTTATAATGAGGAAACTGGAAAAAGCAGTAATATTTCTGGTATGGGCAATGCGTGAAAAAAAATTCGCCAGCATGGTAAGTCACCCTTTCTTTTACTGGAACATTTATGAAATACTTTTTTCTTTTTAAAGAGCCTGAATGTTTTTTCTTTCTTTCTTTCTTTTTTTTGGTGAGGAAGATTAACCCTGAGCTAACATCTGTTACCAATCTTCCTCTTTTTTTCCCCCTTTAATCCCCCCAGTGCATAGTTGTATATCCTAGTTGTAGGTTCTTCTAGTTCTTCTATGTGGGATGCCACCTCAGCATGGCTTGATGAGTGGTGCATAGGTCTGTGTCCAGGATCTGAACTGGCGAACACTGGGCTGCTGAAGCGGAGTGCATAAATTTAACCACTTTGCCACGAGGCCGGCCCCCATGAAATCCTTTTTTAAAAAGTGTGTTGGTTGGCCTTTTTAAAGAAGCTGAAATGCTGTAGTTGGAAAACAGAGATCCCGGTTGCAGAGCAGGTAATGATTAGTCTACTCCAGGACTGTAAACTTCAAAAAGACAGAAATATTCATTTAACTAATCCTCACAAACCCTAACACACTACAGCCAAGAACTCTAGAAATGTTTTGCTTGGTGATGTTTTAGGGCTAAAGTGTATAATATAGCATCCACCACAAAGAACAATATAAAATATATGATTTTGTCTGCACTTTCAGTTTCATATTTATTACACTCATGTGTCATTTAATGATGGGGATCCATTCTGAGAAATGCATCGTTAGGCAATTTTGTCGTTGTGCAAACATCAACATAGAGTGTACTTACACAAATCTATGTGGTATAGCCTACTACACACCTAGGCTGTATGGTACTGATCTTAGGGAACCACCACCAGATATGCAGTCTGTCTGACTGAAACATCGTTATGTGGTACGTGACTGTGGTTTAATCAGGGACCTCCATCTTGATCAAAATTCTAAGAACAGTTTGACACTAGGTTCCTGGTGAGGAATGAGAGGCCCATAAATTTCAAACATGCTTGTGAAATACAAAATCCTGTTCAGTGGTTATAAATGTATTGATAAAGGAAGAATCTGGCATATAAATAACCAGTTCTTAGTCCTTTGTGAGAAGGAAGAAAACATAGGAACATCTCAAACAAGATAGTCAGTTGTCATCTGTTAGAAATGCCTAATGAATTTACTGGATTTACTTCCCTAATGAAATAACCAAAAGAAAAAACATATATATATTCTTTCATTCATTCATATATAAAACAATAGTTTTTAAGACACTGGACATCAGGAGTTGAAAGACAGTGATCCCTGAGAGTTAGAAAACAAATGAGGGGAACACTATGATTGCTCCAGCTTACTGCCATGAGAGTTAGGCCATGGTGCAGGAAAGGGGAATTCAAGTGGAGCCCAATGCACTCCTTGAGATGAGGAGACAGAACTGAGAGTCCAGGGAGACCAAAGAGGTAACACGTCACAGGATAGGATAGCAGAGATGAGAGAGCTACACAGAGAGAGAAGCCAAGAGATCTAAGAGGCTCCCCCCTTAATTATTCAGCAGAGTGCTGATAGCACGTGCATGTGAGGAAATGACCTGAGCCTGGGGGAAGAACCATCTGAAAGGATTAGAGAATATGCCAGTTGGTCACATGGGGACAGCAATAGTGCCTTTTCCCACCAGAAATATTGGAAAAATTCATAATTCATAGAGTGTTAGGGAGAAAGCTCAGGAAGCTCTTGCCTTAATATAGGGAATAATTAGCCTTAAATTAAGCACCATTCCAGACATGCCTAACAAATCATAACAGCAAGACCCAAGAGGATCAAACTGTTTTCATGTGACTTGACTGCCTCTCAAAACAAGGTACATGAATATTTATAGAAATACAAAAGTATCCAACATCTTATAAGAAAAATTTCACAATGTCTGCCATAAAAAGAAGCAGAAAGATATGACCCATAATTAAGAGGATAACCACGCAAAGCCAAACCAGAATTGACATAGACGTTAGAATTAGCAGATAGTATAACAGTTATTGTAACTATATTCCATATTTTAAAAAGTTAAGTAGCGACAGGAGATATAAAAACAGGATTCAAATAGGATTTGTAGAGATGAAAACTGTATGTCCAGGATGAAAAATACTCTGGAAGGGATTAATGGCAAATTAGATTTGGTAAAAGAAAAAATTAGTGAACTTGAAGATATAGCAATAGAAATTATCCAAAATCAAACTCAGGGAGGAAAAAAGATTAAAAAGAAAAATGAAAAGAGCATCAGGGAGTTTCAATATCCTCTCTCAATAATTGGCAGAAAAAGTAAACAGAAAATCATCAGGAATATAGTAGGCTGGAACAGCACTATCAACTAACTGGACCTAATGGATATTTATAGAACAATCTACACAACAACAGAATGCACATTCTTTTCAAGTACACATGAAACATTTACCAAAATGGACCATATTAATGGGCCATAAAACAATTCTCAAAATTTTAAGGGATTCAAGTCATACTAGGTATATTCTCTGACCAAAACAGAATTAAATTAAAAAGCATCAGCAGAAAGATCTTTGAAAAATCCCCAAGTATTTGGAAACTAAAAAAGCACTTCTAAATAACCCATGGTCCAAGAAGAAATCAAAAGGGAAGTTAGAAAACATTTTGAAATGAATGAAAATCAGATCAAAATACCCTAGAATTTGTGAGATTCCATTAAAGCAGTATTTAGGAGGTCATTTATAGCATAAAATACCTGTACCAGTAAGGGAGAAAGTTTCAAATTAATTACCTCAATTTCCACCTTAAGAAATCAGAAAAAGAGGAACAAGATAAACCCAAGGTAAGCAGAAGAAAGGAACTAATAAAATTAAAGTGGAACTCAATAAATAGAACAGAGAAAATAAAACCAAAAGCTGTTTCTTTGAGTATATCAATAAAATTGATAAACCTATACTCAAACTCACCAGGAAAAAAGAGAAGACACTACCAATATCAGGAATGAGAGAAGAGACATATTCTACAGATATTAAAAGGATAATAAGGGAATATTACAAACAATTTTTTGCCTGTAAATTAGACAGCTTAGGTGAAATAGACAAATTTCTTGCAATGCACAGTTACCAAACTCACTCACGAAGAAGTAATCTAAATAGTCCTAAACCTATTAAAGAAATTGAATTTGTAGTTCAAACCTTCCTGTAAAGAAAACTCCAGGCTGAGGTGACTTCACTGGTGAATTCAACAAAACATTTAGGGAAGAAATAATACCAATTCTACACAAACTCTTACAGAAAATTAAAGAGGAAGGACTACTTCTCAATTCATTCTTTGAGGCCAGATTACCATAATACCAAAACCAGGCCAAGGCGTTACATGAAAAAGAAACTACATGCCAACCTTCCTCATGAACATAGATGCACAAATTCTAAACAAAATTTTCACAAATCAAATCCAATAATATTAGCTTGATTGTGGTGATCACTACACAAGTATAGTGATATCAAAACACCACACTATACATCTTAAGTATATACAATTTTTATTTGTCAAAAAAAAAAAAAAAGACAGGGGCTGGCCCAGTGGTGTAGTGGTTAAGTTCACATACTCTGCTTTTGTGGTCCAGGTTTGACATGTTTGGATCACAGGCATGGACCTAAACACCGCTATCAACCGACATTGTGGTGGCATCCCACCTACAAAACAGAGGAAGATTGGCACAGTTATTAGCTCAGGGCCAATCTTCCTCACTCCAAAAAAGCAAACAAACAAACAAACAAGCAAATCCAACAATAGATAAAAAAGATAATGTACAGTTTACTCTAGGAATGCAGAGTTCTTTGAGCCTTCAAACATCTAATAGAGCATTTGCCCTGTTAATGAAATCACCCATGATGTTGTTTTGTTGCATTCTATTTCATTATTAAACTTTTATGGCATTAAGATAGGTTAATCAATTCACTTGTGAGGACTAAATAAAGTAATAAATGTAAAGCTTTAATAATAGGTCGAGCATAAATGGGGATCAACGAATTTTTGGCAGTTAGAAGTCTACTTCTTGCCTGATTAGGTTCTCAAACATGCTTCTTCTTTCATAGAAAAAAAGAACATTGGCCACCTACTTCCTGTCCTTCTAAGCTGGCATTTCCTGCCATGGCTTCACCCACCAGCCATCATGCCCATGATTATGGACATGGTTTCATGATCCCTTAGGCTTAGAGCAGTGCTACTTGAAGTGCTGGTCAGCAACAAGATAAGTTAGCATCAGAATGTAAATCAAAGCACTATTTCCTTCGCTGAGAAAGTCTTGCTGCAAAAAAATTAAGTCAGCTGAACTAATGAGTGTGCTTAGTAATGTAGTTGACTTACATCATGGTACAAGCTCCTTATGTTGTCATGGGCAGATGAACTGTTTGCATAATGGCACTTTGAGTACCAAGGTCTTAAAGTATGTCATCTTACACAGATTTGGAGTCTAAAGTCAGCACTGATACTTGCTCTCGTGACATCACACTATGGTGCATAGTATGTATAAAGGTGTATGTGTTTATGACGTCAATAAATGTGACTTTGACATATATACTTTTGGGGTCATTACATATAATTAGATCTCATGCAAATATGTACTCTAAGTTTTGTAACCACTTGGAGTTCACTAAAAATAACTGCGTGTTTTTCATCTTGCATATCAAAATAGCTGGAGGATCGATCAGTCTTTTGACAAAGATCTGAGATGAGGTAGCAAATAAGTTTCCTTTTATCTGACAACACTTGGCGAATGGTAATGGCTCTCCATGCACTGTGTGGAGACATATTTGGAGAATGCATCTAGAAACAAGTACTGTAATTAATTATGTCTGCCACGGGTGTGGGAATGAATCTTGGCAACAACCCCATGCTGTGTATTTGCCATCCCTGGCTAGGAGTTCTGAGTTTATCTTTCTGTTAAAAAGAGTGACTTGAGTTATTCTGTTGCAGGACATGAAAACCATGGCAGAAAAGAAGGACCAGGTCTTACTTATGAACCTGGAGATGCCTCTCATCAAGCATATTACATGGATGTGGCTTTCCTCATAGATGCTTCCCAAAGAGTAGGAAGTGATGAGTTTAAGGAAGTGAAAGCTTTTATCGCCTCGGTGCTTGATTACTTTCACATTGCCCCAGATCCTCTGACCTCCCCCTTAGGAGATAGAGTGGCAGTCCTGAGCTACTCTCCTCTAGGCTATATGCCCAACACTGAAGAATGCCCTGTTTACCTGGAATTTGATTTGGTTACTTATAACAATATATACCAAATGAAACATCATCTCCAAGACTCTCTTCAACAGCTCAATGGAGATGTTTTTACTGGCCATGCCCTGCAATGGACAATTGACAATGTCTTTGTAGGAACCCCCAACCTGAGGAAAAACAAAGTTATCTTTGTTATATCTGCTAGCGAAACCAACCCCTTAGACAAGGAAGTCTTAAGAAGTGTATCTCTGAGAGCCAAGTGTCAGGGCTACTCTATTTTTGTATTTTCCTTTGGTCCCATACACAATGACAAGGAATTAGAAGAATTAGCCAGCCGCCCACTGGATCATCACTTAGTTCAGCTTGGCCGAACCCACAAGCCAGATTTGAACTATTTCGTCAAGTTTGTCAAGCCATTTGTCCATTCGATCAGACGTAAGTCATTAAACCTTTTCTCTTCTATTGCTTCTGCAATAGATTTAATGTCTCTGTGTCTAATCCATCAGTTGATTTAGTAAGAGGATCCTCACTTCAGTTGAGAGTGCTGGAGTCTAAGGTGTGAGTAGGAGGCAGTTAGAAAACCACAGAGAAAAATCTCATGTCTTATTGACCTTAGATTTTACCGCTGCACTGTTAGGGTCTTTGCCAGAAAACCCTCCATATGGGTTAAAGTGTCTTTTATCCCTAATCTGCAAGTGGTTTACTATGTGTCAAGTTCTTTAAATGGATTGTGTAATTTAATCCTCAATACAGCCCTCAAGTCAGCCCTGGTGGTCTAGTGGTAAGATTTGGTTCTTTCACCCCCATGGTCTGGGTTTGTTTCCCAATCAGGGAACCACACCACCCACTGTCTTTCGATTTTCATACTGTGGTGGTGGCTGTGTGTTGCTGTGATGCCGAAAGCTATGTCACCAGTATTTCAAATACTAGCAGGGTCACCCATGGGGGACAGGTTTCAGTGGAGCTTCCAGACTAAGACAGACTAAGACGAAGGATCTGGCCACCCACTTCCGAAAAAATTGGCCATGAAAACCCTGTGAATAGCAGTGGTGCATTGTCTGATATAGTGCTAGAAAGTGAGAGAATGGCTCAAAAAGACCAGGCAGGGTTCCACTTTACTGTCCACAGGGTCACTAGGAGTTGGAATAGACTTGACAGGACTAACAACAAACAGCCCTCAAAGGAGAGTATTAATATCCCCATTTTACAAGTGAAAAAACTAAGGTTCAGAGACATTAAATAAATTGCTCAAAAGCTCACAGTTAATAGTTGGCAAATTCTAGACTCAACTCCATGCATTCTGACCCCAGAATTGTGCTCTTATCCGTTAAACTATACTTCAATTCCTAGACCCTTAACAAGGTATGCTGCTGTAATAAATAATATATCCCACTACCACCACCCTCCACCTACTCCAAGGACTTCTATTTTGTCTTGTCATTGTAAATTACTTTTGGTTCTGACTTGAATTCCTATGAGCCATGGGCACAAATCTCTTCTAGAACCTCTGTCCCAGACAACTGGCTCAGGCACAGCCAGGCAGGGGGCTTAAGGATCTCTTTTCACAGTGGGGCTTTGAGAGTGGCTGCCCCATCTGTTGTAACTTTAGACATGGTGTAGTAGCATCCCTAAGAGCTTGTAGCATCAAGCAAGTCCTGGCCTGTGCTGAGGATTGGGAGGCGGGCAGAGGCCACATGGCTGTCTGCAGCTCCTGCAACTTTACCAGGGAATCACGGGGCTGCAGACTTTCTGGCACTCTGAAAGCCCCAGGGCTCATGTAACCCTCAGGCATCTTGGAACTCAGGATTTTGTATTAGGTAGCAGGCTCGTCACTTACAAAAAATGGTGCCTTCTTCCAACCCCAAGATAAATAGGGCAGGCAATTTCAATAATTAATTATTGTCTTCTAGAAAGATCCTCCTTTTAGAGGGAGAGAAACAGATGATAGAAAGGATTAATAGATGTCCTTGAATTATATCACAAGGTTTGACAGACAGAACATGAGCATTTTGACTCAATCACTGCTGTATCTCGTTGACTTTGCCAATGAGGTATTGCAGTGTCAGAGGGTGCCTACTTTCCTGAGTCCCTTACAAAATTAATTTTCTCTTGAAAACACCCCCAACCACAGGAAAAGATGAACTAACTTGGGGTGATAGCCAGAACATGGAAGGGTAAAATTTAGATTAACCAGCCCACTCTCTCTCCAGGTGCCATCAACAAATATCCCCCTGCAGATCTGAGACCCAAGTGTGTTAACATCAGCTCTCCCAACCCAGAGAACGATGGCACAGAAAACTCTGTTTTGTGAGTTGACAAATTCGCAGTTTGGGTAATACTACAGCTCAAAAAAATCCTTAAGAAAATAATTTTAAATGAATGGCGTTTTAGTTTTAAGGACGCAAGTTTGGTTGTAAGGGGTGCGTGTGGGTGGGTGTGTGTGTGTTTAAATGCTCCTGGTTTGTGATGACAGTACAGATCTGGTGTTAATAACAGATAAGATATGACCCATATTAGAAAGAACCATGTTTCCATTTCTGTTGCTTTTAGGAAAATAAGAGGCCATTATTAATACCTTATTAGTAACTATGTAACACTAAAATAGAAAACTTATACAGTCCTGCATTGCTTAATGACAGGGATACCTTCCGAGAAATGTGTTGTTAGGTGATTTCGTCCTTGTGTGAACATCATAGAGTGCACTTACAGAATTCTGGGTGGTCTAGCCTACTGCACACCTAGGCTATATGGTACTAGTCTTACAGCTCCACTGTCATATATGCAGTCTGTCATTGACCGAAACGTTGTTATGAGGCACATGACTGTAGTATCAAAGCTTAGATGTAACAATTTTAGAGCAGAAGAAAAACATGAAAAATAAAAAGTCACAAAAGCAACAAAAACATTTGCCATTTAGAAAACAGAACTCATATGAAGAGTGGTGGGAAAGATTCTTTTAAGTTTGATTTTGCAAAGTACAACCTTAAGTACTCAATAAAAATTCAGTGATGAAAATAATATTGGTTTGGAGTCCTAAGCTGCTGACACAAATGTCTAATTTCCCTTTGGAATATTAAAAATTTGCCCCTCAGTCAAAGTTATCCACAAACAGCATTTGGACTTTTCCAATCACGCACATGAAATTGATTCCTGTTGTATTGTCTGGCTGTATTTACCTTTAATCCTGCAAGGGACTTGGCTAACGTATTTTCATCTCTTTTCTCTGTGACCTCAGCTTTATTCCTGAGGTGTATGAAATAGAGACAGAAAACAGTGAGCTGTTTGGTGAATTTGGTTCCCAGGAGCAGCATGTCTTTGTAGTAGGGAGCAATCACAGTAGTGGTTCTGAGATCACTACTGATTTGATCCGGAAGTTATACATGCTCTTTTCAACTGGGGAACTGATGATGAAAGACAAGGAGGAGGCACATTCAGAAGAAACTGCAGCTCCAGCAAATGATAAACAACAAAATAAAAAAGGTAACCTTGAGTAAAATAGAACTGGAGGTCCTGAAGTACTTTTGTTTGGATTTTCCCCTGGTGGAAGATGAGCAAGAAGAACTCATTGGGACAGGTAGAGATGATAGGAAGAGGGGCTTATCAGCTAGGGTTATGAGAGGTCCCCAAAATAAGGGGGCAAGGGAGCTAAAATTCCAGTAAAGCAAAAAAGGGAGTCAGTGGTGCTGACAAAACCAGAACTACAAGTCAGTGTAAATGCTTGGTGTGGGTTCAGGGAATGGAGATGTGAGAAGGACAAGAACAAGGACCACAGGACCTGAGTAAGCGGGAGGAGCCCTGCCCCCTTGTATAAAATGGGAGTGGGGAGGAACTATGCAATGAGCCTCCAGAGTCTGAACACTCAGGGTCTGCCTTCTCCCTGAGCAACCAGGGCTTTCCCGGTCTGAGATGTAGATTTGTACCTGAGCCCCAGCCTCAGTGGGACCTGGAAAGAACAAGGCTGCTGTGGTTCAGAGGTCTCTGTGGAGGTTGAGGGCAGCTTCTTAGGCTGTGTGTGGAAATGGTTATGGACCTACAGCTAAAGAGAAAGCAAGAGATGGAGACAGGAAGCTATAGTAGGTTCTAAGGCAGCTGTTCACAACCTTTGCTGTATACCACAATTATATGGGCAATTATTTTAAAATAAATATTCCTGGATATCTACTAAAGCTGAAAATATGTCTATCGTATGACCCAGCTGTGTTACTCCAGTGTGTATACCCAATAGGAAAACATATATTCTCTAAGAGTCATGTACTAGAATGTTCATAACAGCACTGTTTGTAGTAGCCCCAAAGTGGGAACAAAAATGCCCAACAGCAGATATGATAAATAAATTTTTGTATGATTATATAATAAAATACTATATATGTATGTAGTATGTATGTATGTTGTATGTATACTTCATACGTATACATACTATATATTATATATTACATATATTATATATATCACATATATAATATATATCACATATATAATATATATTAGATATAGGTATAATTGTAGATATAGCTAGTATATAGATATAGAACAAAATCAGCAAAATGATGGAAAACAGGAGAGATAAAGATAGAGAAAATATGAAAAATATAGACAGCAAGGGGAGAGAAGATAAGATGCAAAAAGAAAAATCAAATATATATATGATGAAATACCTGATTCTGGTCAAGATGGACTAAGCTGCTGCAGCCTCAAGATGGAGTAACCCCATCCTGCCAACCACTCCCACTGATTCCAACTGAGAACTCTGGACAAAACATAAAAAGCAACCTGAGAACTCTGTAAAGTAAACAAAAGCAGGCATTTTCTGAAGGAGCATGAGTTTCCCATTTTCTTTTTTCTTTTATGGCTTTGTGCTGGGGGCAGACCCTAGTCCTGGAGCTGTGGTGGGAGTGGAGCAGGTTGCTAAAACTCAGTAGAAACCCTGTATTTCTGGGCAGAAGAACTGGGAAAAGGGGCCCCTGTTCGTCAAAAGTAGTGAAAGAAATCCCCATTTTTCCCCTCTTTTCTCTGATGGTCTGCTCTCATGGTTTGGAGCTGAGTGGAAGCCCAGATACCTAAAATTAAAAGAAACCCTGTTTTCCTGGCCAGAGGTACTGGGAAGAGAGGCCCTGTTGGCCAGCATGTGGGGATCACCTCAGAGAGAAGAGAACTGGAGAAGGGGATCCTCTCATTCTAATTAGGGAAACCTTGTAAATCCCAGGCTCTCTGCTAAGCTGTACGTGGATGGGAAAGGCCCTCTAGAGGATAATGAAGGATGTGGACACCAAACAGATTAGAACCACTGCCCACAGAAGATGAGCTAGCACTTGCATTCTGAACCAACTGAGTTGATTGCCTCCTTAAAAAACAAATTAAAATTCTATAGAGAATTATAGTAGGACTTAGAGTCTATACAACATAATATTCGAAATGTTCAGGGTAAAAATCCAAAATTGTGGAACATACAAGGAACCAAGATATGTGAACTATTCTCAAAGGAAAAGACAGTCAGCAGATGCCAACCTCAATTTGACTCAGATGTTACAATTATCAGACACAGACATTAAAGCAGCTGTTATAACTCTGCTCCATGAGATAAAGGCAAACAACTTGAAATGAACAGAAAGCTGTTCTCAGCAGAAAAATAGAGAAAACAAAAAAGAGCCAAAAGAAAGTTTTAGAAGTAGAAAAAATATATCTGAAATGAGAAAATTCACTGGATGGGCTCAATAACAGAGTGAAGGTGAGAGAGGAAAGAGTCAGTGAACTTAAAGATAGATTAATTATAAAATCTGAAGAAAGAAAAGAGATTTTAAAAAATCAACAGAGCCTCAGAGACTTGTGTAACACTATCAAAGGTTTAACACTTGTTTCATTGGCATTCTAGAAGAAAGTAGAAATAAAGGAAAATTAGACTCATTCAGAAAAAATATTTGAGGAAATAATGGCCAAAAACTTCCCAAATTGGTAAGAGGTAACTTTACAAATTTTATAAACTCAGAGAAAACTCCACTTGGACGCATCATAACCTGTTGAAAACAAAAGATAAAGAAAACTCTTGAAGAATCTAGAGAAATACGTGTTACAAAAGAAGAGAACAACTATTCAAATGACTGGATTTCTCGTCAGAAACCAGGAAGGGGGGAAGACAGTGAAACAACGTTTTTTCTTTAAAGTGCTGAAAGGAAAGAACTGTGAACACAGAATTTTATATCCAGTGAAAATAGCCCTGCAGAATGAAGGCAAAATAAAGACATCCTCAGATGAAGGAAAACTGAGAATTTGTTGCCAACAGCCACATTCTGAAGGAGAGCTAAGATGGGTCCGCAGGGAGTTGGAGTGAGGTCAAGTGACTGGTGACTGGATGGTGAGAGAATATAGTGGACAAGTGAAACCCAGGAAGGGACATGAATGAGAAATCATGTCAGGGCTTGGAAGGGAGGCTGGGTGAGTAAGAGCAAGCGGCAGGTGCCAGATGCAGCTCGCCCATGAACAGAGCTATACTGTTTGTAAGGTAATTTCATACATGTGATCTCACTGGGTTCCCTCCCAAACCCGGTGTGTTCATAACCCTGAGTTACTATGCCTCAGATGCAGGTGGAGAAACTGAAGCTCAAAGAGGTTTTCTGCCTTACTGGGACATGACCCTGGGCTGGCAACTCCTGATTCAGTGTGTTTTCCCAAGAGTTTTCAGAGACGGGGAGGTGACTGTAAGAGGGTGGGTGTCTTAGCCTCAGGCTGCCATAACAAATGCCGTAGACTGCGTGGTTTAAACAACAGTAATTTATTTTCTCACAGTTCTGGAGCCTGGGAAGTCTAAGATCAAGGCACTGGCCAATTTGGTCCCTGGTGAGAGCTCTCTTCCTGGCTTGCACACGGCTTACCTTCTTGCTGTGTCCTAACATGATGGAGAGAGTCCTGGTGGCTCTTCCTCTCCTTAGAATGGCACCGCTTTTATCAGATCAGGGCTCCACCCTTATGACCTCATTTAACCACAATAGCCTGCCTACAGGCCATATCGTCAAAGCAGTCACATGCGGAGTTAGGGCTTCAACACATGAGTTTTGGGGGGATACAATTCAGTCTATAGTAGGGGATATAATTAACAATGCAATCACAGGAAAGAACCCTATAAATCAGCATTTCCCAAAATTGTCTGTTCATTGTAATCACCTGGCTATTTGTTGACAATTTCATAGTCCAGCCCACGCTCACATCAATTCAATCGCATTCTCTGGGGGTGAGACACAGGCGTCCATGCTTTTTTGAAGCTCCACAGGCAATTCCAGCATGCATACAAGTTTGGAAAACACTGCTATAAATCCTGATTGAATCAGTCCTGTGAGGTATCTCACGGTGGTTCACTGCTGGAAATGAGAAGGTTGGTAGAATCGGAAGGATTATTAAGTGAACATGACCAATCCCTTTCTTGTTTGTTATCATTCTCCATAATTTCTTTCCTCCAAAAGTTTTCTCCATCTTTATGTTGAATTATCCATCATACATCTAGGAGTAGAAGACGTCTTTAATCATTTCCCTCAGAGAGTTCTAGCCAACAGCTTGATCGGGTGACATTTGGCCAGCCCTGCTCCGTGAAGTCAGTCTGAGTCTCTTCAGAAAATGACAGTTGGCTTTTTTCTTGGAATCCTGGAAGGTTAGAATTTGGAAATTGGAATGACTTTAGAAATCACTGAGTTGTACTGTATCTGTTTACAGATAAGGAAGTGGAAGCTACAGACATCTGAACTGTGGGTTTTACCGAAGACTAATCACAGCACCAAGTCCAATGCTGTTTTGTCGCAATGATTTATAGTCTATAATTATGTTTCTAGAACACAAGTTCACCTTAAAGTTAGTCCACGAAAAGGAGATAATAAAATCTATCTATGCGTTGTTGAAATGTTGGAGATGACACATATGAAGCTCAGAATACACCCTGTGGCTGGCACATAATCAACTAGTATTATCCCTGAATGAATTCTCTAAGCCTGGTAATACACTTGACAGTTAAAAATAAAAATCCATTGTGAAGAATGATCAGCCTTTATATCACTTTGCTTATCTTCTATTTTCCCAAAGAGAGTGGGCTTTTATTTTCACTTGCCCATTTTTCTATTTTCACTTTGTCCATCTACTTAATGCACAGATTTTCTGTTTGCTCATTATAGTGTACATTTGCAAGATTTTAGTGTGGATTTCCTAAAGCATAACTGTATTCTTTTTCCCATTATGCCAACCACGGCTTGTTTCTTAGCCTTTCTTTTTCTAACATCAAGTGCGTTGTTTCTCAAAGTGTGGTCCCTGGACGGTAACATCAGCATCATCTAGGAACTCAAGAGAAATGCAGATTTTTGATTGCCCCCCACACCTACTGAATCAGAAACTCTGGGATTCGGGCCCTCCAGAGAGTTCTGATTTAGGCTAGAGTTTGAGAACTACTGACCCAGCATTATACATATTGAGCCTAAATTATTCATCTTTGATGGGGGTCTTTTCACCAGATATTAATGGGTATTGGGAAAAGAATTATTTTCCTGTAAAACCCTGATAAGTAAGTGTCCTTTTTGCAGGACTTCTCAATGCCTTTAATAGGCTAATGTACACCGTGATTCTGAGAGATTCAATAGTCAAACCAATTTGACCACAGAATCTTGTGTCAGGGGCATCTTATCAGGCTGGTGTTTTATAGAAACCACTTTGGGAAACAGTAGTTGAAAGAGTGAATCCAGGGATCAGACATGGATTTGAATCTTATGTCTGCAATTACTGGTCATGTGTTCTTGGGCACGTCATTTTGCCTCTCCGAGCTTCCATTTCCCCATCTGTAAAATGAGGATAATAACAGAGCCTACATCATAGGCTACTGTGAACAGTAATGAATGTAAAGTGCTTCGAACAACACTTTGCATAGAATAAAAGCTTAATGAGTGTTACCTATTGTTTAAAATTATGCTGATGGTAATGACAATGATGATAGTGATGATGACAAATGATATTAGAGCTGAGGGCCATGGTGGAAAGAATGCCAGGCAGGAAATGAGGAGAGCCTGATGCTAGTTTTAGTTCTGTCACTAACTAGCTTTGTGATCTTGAAAAGTCACCTGATTGCCCTGGACCTCAACTTTATTATTTGTATAATGAGGAGCTTGGGCAAAGCCAGTGTTTTTCATACCGTGGGACACCAAAGAATTTCCAATACATGGATTTCTAAAAACTAGTCTTAAAGGACACTCTACCTTTAGAGTTTGTGTTTGAGGGATCATGGAGGGTCGCCTTTCCTGCATCCCCTTTTACAAATGCCCCCGACTTCACACAAAAATGGAATATTTGTCAGCTGTTCTAAATCTGATTACGGTACTCTGCTCAGATGTAAAACCCTTCTAGGGAGGCATGGGGTGGGAGTTGGGGTGGTGTTGTCAATCAAGGAGTCATTTTAAATATTGGGTCTATAGCCCTCCTTTAAGCTAGGTAAGGCTTCAGGTCTTTCCCATTCTGTACATGTTTCTGTTAAGGAAGAAGTGTGTCACTAGAAATGGGGCATTTGAACTCCTGTTTGGATGCTCTGAATCCAGGTATAGAGTGAGGGTGACAGAAGTGATGGTAAATTTCATTTAGTAATCTGGCCCATTCCATTTCCCAACTCTTGTCAAAGGATGCATCTCTCCTGAGTGGGAATTCCATGAGAATAAAGCAAAGAACATATAGGGGAAATATTGATGGAGAGCAAGCATTGTTTCATCAGGCAGAAAAAATCATAGCAAGAACCTCAATGGTTTACCTATCTTGGAATGGAATCCTAAGTAAGATGTCATCGCAGATACCCTCAGTAACATACTTATTTCAATTAAAAGATGAAATTAGACTCTATCTAAGGCAGGGATGTTGATTGGTTTTACAAAATGAGGACCAGTTCTGCCATAATTATGCTATATGGGGACATGTCGCATAAAGTGAATGAGCTGAGTTGCAACTTCAACATTCTGAAGAGAAAAATATGTAAAACAGATTATAAGAAATATTATTTTATCAAAAAATATAGTAATAGCCCATGTGTCAAGTGTGCTTAATTTAGCAATATTAAATTTTTGCCACCGTATTTGGATTCTTGAGTTAAACTCTGTGCCTCTAAGTGAAAGAGTAGCTGGTATAATTAATAGTTGTTTGGTAAAGTGTTTTTGGGTACATTTCCCGGAAGTGAGAAAATGTCGTCTAGTGACTAACAGATTCTTTTATTAAACCTTTTTTTAAATTATTTATTTATTTTATTGTGGTAACTGGTTCATAATGTTATATAAATTTCAGGTGTACCTCATTATGTTTCGATTTCTGTGTAGATTACATCATGTTCACCACCCAAAGACTAATTACAATCAATCACCACACGTGTGCCTAATCACCCCTTTTGCCCTCTTCCCTCACCTCTTACCCTTTCCCCTCTGGTAACCACCAATCCAATCTCTGTCTCTCTGTGATTGTTTGTTGTTGTTTTTATCTTCTACTTATGAGTGAGATCATATGATGTTTGGCTTTCTCCCTCTGACTTACTGCGCTTAGCATAATACCCTCAAGGTCCATCCATGTTGTTACAAATGGCCAGATTTCATCATTTCTTATGGCCGAGTAGTATTCCATTGTGCAAATATATCACATCTTCTTTATCCATTCATCCCTTGATGGGCACGTAGTTTGCTTCCAAGTCTTGGCTATTGTGAATAATGCTGCAATGAACATAGAGGTGCATGTATCTTTATGCATTCATGTTTTCATGTTCTTTGGATAAATACCCAGCAGTGGGGTAGCCAGATCATATGGTAGATCTATTCTTAATTTTTTGAGGATACTCCATACTGCTTTCCATAGTGGTTGCACAAGTTTGCACTCCCATCAGCAGTGTGTGAGAGTTCCCTTCTCTCCACGTCCTCTCCGACACTTATTTCCTGTCTTGTTAGTAATAGCCATTCTGATAGGAGTGAAGTGATATCTCATTGTAGTTTTGATTTGTGTTTCCCTGATAGTTAATGATTTTAAACATCTTTTCATGTGCCTGTTGGCCATCTGTATATCTGCTTTGAAGAAATGTCTGTTCAGATCTTTTGCCTATTTTTTAATTGGGTTGTTAGATTTTTTGTTGTTGAGATGTATGAGTCTTTATATATTTTGGATATTAACCCCTTATCAGATATATGGTTTGCAAATATCTTCTCCCGATTGTTAGGTTGTCTTTTCATTTTGTTGATGGTTTCCTTTGCTGTGCAGAAGCTTTTTAGTTTGATGTAGTCCCATTTGTTCATTTTTTCTATTGTTTCCCTTGCCTGGTCAGACATGGTACTTGAAAATATGCTGCTAAGACCAATGTTGAAGAGCCTACTACCTATATTTTCTTCTAGAAGTTTCATGGTGTCACATCTTACATTCGAGTCTTTAATCCATTTTGAGTTAATTTTTGTGTATGGTGTAAGATAATGGTCTACGTTCATTCTTTTGCACATGGCTGTCCAGTTTCCCCAACACCATTTATTGAAGAGACTTTCCTTTCTTCATTGTATGTTCTTGGCTCCCTTATCGAAAATTAGCTGTCCATAAATGTGTGGGTTTATTTCTGTGCTCTCGATTCTGTTTCATTGATATATTAGTCTGTTTTTGTGCCAGTACCGTGCTGTTTTGGTTACTATAACTTTGTAGTGTATTTTGAAATCAGGGAGTGTGATACCTCCAGCTTTGTTCTTTTTTATCAGGGTTCCTTTGGCTATTTGGGGTCTTTTGTTGCTCCATATAAATTTTAGGATTCTTTTTTCTATTTCTATGAAAAATGTTGTTGAAACTTTGATAGGGGTTGCATTGAATCTGTAGATTGATTTAGGAAGTATGGACATTTTAACGATGTTAATTCTTCCAACCCAAGTGCAAGAAATATCTTTCCATTTCTTCATGTCATCTTCAAATTCTTTCAACAATGTTTTATAGTTTTCAGTGTACAGATCTTCCACCTCTTTGGTTAAGTTTATTCCTGGATATTTTATTCTTTTTGTTGCAATTACAAATGGGATTGTATACTTAATTTCTCTTTCTGCTACTTTGTTGTTAGTGTATAGAAATGCAACTGATTTTTGTATCTTGATTTTGTATCCTGCAGCTGTACCATATTCATTTATTTATAAAAGTTTTCTGGTGGATTCTTTAGGGTTTTCTATATATAAAATCATGTCATCTGAAAATAGTGACAGTTTCACTTCTTCCTTTCCAGTTTGGCTCCCTTTTATTTCTTTTCCTTACCTGATTGTTCTGGCTAGGACTTCCAATAATATCTTAAATAGGAATGGTGAAAGTGGGCATCCTTGTCTGGTTGATGTTCTCAGAGGGATAATTTTCAGTTTTTCTCCATTGAGAATATTAGCTGTGTGTTTGTCATATATGGCCTTTATTATGTTGAGGTACTTTCCTTCTGTACCCATTTTATTCAGGGTTTTTATCATAAATGAAAGCTCTATTTTGTCAAATGCTTTCTCTGCATCTATTGAGATGATTGGGTGATTTTTATTCTTCATTTTGTTAATGTGGTGTATCACGTTGATTGATTTGCAGATGTTGAACCATCCTTGCATTCCTGGAACAAATTCCACTTGATCATGGTGTATGATCTTTTTAATGTATTATTGTGTTTGATTTGCTAGTATTTTGTTGAGGGTTTTTGCATCGATGTACTATAGTGATATTGATCTGTAATTTTCTTTTTTTGTTTTGTCCTTGTCTGGTTTTGTTATCAGGGTAATGTTGGCTTTGTAGAATGAGTTAGGAAGCTTCTCCTCCTCTTCAATTTTTTGGAACAGTTTGAGAAGGATAGGTATTAAGTCTTCTTTGAATGTTTGGTAGAATTCATCAGGGAGTTGTCTGGTCCTGGACTTTTATTTTTGGGGAGGTTTTTGATTACTGTTTCAATCTCCTACCTGGTGATTGGTTTATTTAAATTCTCTATTTCTTCTTGATTCAGTTTTGGATGGTTGTATGATTCTAAGAATTTATCTATTTCTCCTAGATTATCCAATTTGTTGGCATATATCTTTTCATAGTATTCTCTTATAGTCTTTTGTTTTTCTGAGGTGTCTGTTGTAATTTCTCCTGTTTCATTTCTGATTTTATTTATTTGAGACCTCTCTCTTTTTTTCTTGGTGAGTCTAGCTAAAACTTTGTCAATTTTGTTTACTTTTCAAAGAATCAGCTCTTGGTCTCATTGATTTTTTCTGTTGTTTTTTAAGTCTCTATTTCATTTATTTCTGTTCTGATTTTTATTTCCTTCCTTCTACTGATTTGGGGCTTTGTTTGTTCTCCTTTTCCAGTACCTTCTGGTGTGGTTAGATTGTTTATTTGAGATTTTTCTTGTTTGTTGAGTAGCTCTGTGTTGCTATAAACTTCCTTCTTAGAACTGCTTTTGCTGTATCCCATAAATTTTGGCATGTTGTATTTTCATTTGTCTTCAGATATTTTTGATTTCTCCTTTGACTTCTTCACTGGCCCAATCATTGTTTGGTAGCATTTTGTTTAATCCCATGTATTTGTGGCTTTTCTGAGTTTCTTCCTGTAGTTGACTTCTAGTTTCGTACCTTTGTGACCTGAAAAGATGTTTGGTATTATTTCAGTCTTCTTAAATTTATTGAGACTTGTTTTGTGTCCTAATATGTGATCAGTCTTGGAGAATGTTCCATGTGCATTTGAAAAGAGTTAGAATTCTGTGGTTTTCAGATGGAATGTTCTGTATATATCTACTAAGTCCATCTGGTCTAATGGGTCATTTAAGGCCACTGTTTCCTTATTGATCTTCTGTTTGGATGATCTATCCATTGGTATAAGTGGAGTGTCGAAGTCCTCTACTATTATTGTGTTACTATCCATTTCTCTTTTTATGTCTGCTAATAGTTGCTTTATATATTTAGGTGCTCCTATGTTGGGTGAGTAGAAATTTACACGTGTTATATCCTCTTGTTGGATTGTTCCCTTTATCATTATGTAATGCCCTTCTTTGTCTTTTGTTACAGTTTTTGTTTTAAAGTCTATTTTGTCTAATATAGATATTGCTACCCTGGCTTTCTCTTCATTGCCATTTGCATGGAGTATCTTTTTCAATCCCTTCACTTTCTGTTTGTGAGTGTCTTTAGGTCTGAAGTGTGTCTCTTCTATGTAGCATATATATGGGTCTTGTTTTTTTTATCCAATCAGCCACCCTATGACTTTTGATTGGAGCTTTTAGTCCATTGACATTTAAAGTAGCTATTGATAAGTATGTACTTATTGCTATTTTGTTACCTTTCTTCTGGGTGTTTCAGTAGTTCTTCTTCTCTTCCTCTCTTCCCTTGTGGTTTAATGGCTTTCTTGAGTATTATGCTTGGGTTCCTTTCTCCTAATTTTTTATGTCTTTATTATAGGTTTCTGGTCTGTGATTACCATGGGGTTCATACATAATAACCTATGTATATAGCAACCTATATTAAGTTGATGGTCTCTTTAATTTGACCTCTTTCTAAAAGCTCTACTCTCTTACTCCCCTCCTCCTGCATTTTATGCTTTTGATATCATATCTAACCTCTTTTTGTGTGTATGTTTATCCATTACCCACTTATCATGGAAATAGGTAATTTTAGTACGTTTGTCTTTTCACCTTCATATTATCTTCATAGGTGGTTGATCTGCTACCTCTACTGTATTTTTGCCTTTACCAGTGATTTTATTGCCTTTGTTTTTTTTTTTTTTATAACTTTCTTATTCCTATCTGTGGTCTTCTCTTTCCCACTTAAATAAGTACCTTTAGCATTTCTTGTAAAACTGGTTTCTTGGTGATAAACTCCTTTAATTTTTGCTTGTCTGGGTAACTCTTTATTTCTCCTTCCACTCTGAATAACTTTGCCAGGTAGAGTATTCTTGGCTGTAGGGTTTTTCCTTTGCAGTCTTTAAATATATTGTGCCAATCCTTTCTAGCCTGTAGGCTTTCTCCTGAGAAGTCAGCTGATAGGCTTATGGGGTTTCCTTTGTATGTAACTTGTTGCCTTTCTCTTGCAACTTTTAGGATTCTCTCTTTGTCTTTAATTTTGGACATTTTAATTATAATCTGTCTTGTTGTGAGCCTCTTTGGGTTTATCTTGTTTGGTTCTCTCTGTGCTTCCTGTGCCTGGATATCTATTTCCTTCTTTAGATTAGGAAAGTTTTCAGCTATTATATCTTCAAGTAGATTCTCTGCCCCATTGTCTCTCTCTTCTTCTCCTGGGACACCTATAATACAAATGTTAGTGCACTTGCTATTATCTCAGAGTTCCCTTAGACTGTTATCATTCTGTTTAATTCTTTTTTCTTTTATCTTTTCAGCTTGGGTGATTCCTCTAGTCTTTCATCCAGCTCACTGATCCCTTCTTCTGTATCATCTACTCTGCTATTGAGTCCGTCTAGTGAATTTTTCATTTCCAGTGTTGTATTCTTCATTTCTGATTGGTTCTTTTTTATATTTTCCAATCTTGGTTAATGTTCTCACTGAGTGCACCCATTCTTCTCCCAACATCGGTGAGCATCCTTATGACTTTTTGTTTGAATTCTTTGTTAGGTAGACCTTTTATTTCTGTTTCATTTAGTCCTTTTTCTGGAGTTTTGTCCTGTTCTCTTTTTGGAATGTATTCCTTTGCCTCATCATTTTGCCTCTTTCTCTGTGCTTATATCTATGTATTAGGTGGGTCAGGTACCTCACCTAATCTTGGAGAAGTGTCCTTATGTAAGAGATGCCTTATGAGGCCTGGCAGGGTGCCTCCCTCTTGTCACCAGTTCCAAATGTTCTAGGATTGACCCCTGTGTGAGTTACATGTGTCTTTCTGTTGTGGCAGGGTTGCACTTGCTGCAGGTGCCCAGGGAGGCTGGGTGTCCCCCTGGCTAGCTGGTTGTGATACTCAGCTGCGTGTGACTGCTATGGACCATTTAGTCACTTTATTGGGCATGGGGAGCCCCAGCACAGTTGGCTGCAAGGTCTAATAGTACATTCCTGTTGCAGTTTATCTGTTAAGTGAGTAGGCCCTCAGCTTGACTGGTTGGTAGGCTCAGGGATTTACAGTTGCTGTAGGCTTCTGGCCTGCAAGGCTCTTGTCAGCTCTCTCAGGATTGCAGCTGAGTGGGGCTGGCCCCATGCACAGGAGCATGCAATTGTTTTAGGCTTTGTAAGGTGGGGCTGATCCCCTATGTGGCTTAGGATTGCTTCCAGCTGGCCATGAGGTGCCGTGGCTTGTAAAGGTGGAATTTTTTTCTCTCCAGGAAGGACTTTCTGCCTCTTCTACCTCTGTCAGGACTGTCCCTTGTTGCAGGGGTTCTTTTAATCCAGTTTTCAGTTCTCTCTCAGGGGTAATTGTTCCTAGAGTAGTTGTAAATTTGTTGTCTTCATGGGAGGAGGTGAGTTCAGAGTCTGCCTACGCCGCCATCTTGACGCCTCTCTGTAAAACACTTTGCAAGATTACTGGGTGGTTTTTGGCATATAAACTCAGAAACAACTCAAAGAATTGTTTGACACTGCTATAATAAAACTCCTTCACTACCCATCTATCTATGTAAACAATATTTATCAGTGCTTAAATCTAAAAGAATAACTATTAATAGAATTCATATTAAAATTTGCCTCACTCTTAACAAATTTTAATAAGTAAAAATAATAGAGAAAAACTACCCATCTCATTAAGAAATGCATTTCCAATAAAAATCTTTACTTTTTGTTTTGATAGAATTACCAAAATTTAAATATACCTGGTGTTTTGATAAATTCGACTGGTAATCCATCTAGAAAAAATTTTAACACATGGAAGGTTATAGTCATAGGAAATAAAAGACATACATTTAAATATATGTTTTTTGCTGCAGAGAACTATGATTAGACAAACAAGAAAAGATCTTAAAGCATGTAAATATATTACAGTTAGAATGAAATTCTGTGAAGGAAGTATCTGGAATAGAAATACATGTTTAAGGAGAGAAATGAACATTACAAAATATCTTTTAATCCTGAACGTATTTACATATATTTTAAATCGATAATGGTGGTATTGAATCACTATGATATTTAGATTCCATTGGGTAAATTAAAAGAGAAATGTGGAAGTTTTATTTTTAAATGTCAGTTTTTACAATATGTCACAAATTACATCTTTTTTAATCACTTAAACTCATAATAAAATAATTAGATGTTAACTTTAAAATATGTAAGGCAGGAGTTCATAATTTTTTTCCTTTGAGGAGGAGATGTAAGCAAAAGTGTCCAAAGATGAGAAGGTAGGATCATTTCTCAGATCCTATGTGGGGCCAGCTTCCCTGGAGCTGACCCTGAGGTGAGGATTCTTGTGCATGTGATTGTCACTCACGGGAGAACTAGAAAGGGAATGGAGGCAGCAAGACAGGGAAGGAGTAGAAGCCAAACAAGGGTGTCATCTTAGACCAAGTGCCATTGAGGCCAGCTTCAGCTTGCTCCTCCTGGCACTCAGGATTGTGACTTATGCTGCAGAGTTGTTCTGACCTGAGGCAAAGATGTCAGGCTTTCTTACTCCCCTGGGGGTCATTGATTGGTCAAGGGCTGCCTTAGGGAGGGCCGTAAACTCCCAGGCACTGATGCTGCATGTGATTAAAGCCACTCCAGAGGCTGGACAGGATCCCTCTGAAGAAGAATAGTAGGTGCTGATGCTGGAAGCAAATCTTACATGGAGGTGGTCAGGGAAAAGAGGGAAGAGGGAAGGAGGGGCAGGAATGTTATCCTAGAAATTAATGCTAAAAAACAGACCAGAGGGATTTTGGACATAGTCCATCCAGCTCTGCACATTCCCTCTAGCTCTGAATCAATGATACCAGCCACCAAATGTGCTAAGCATGAAATTTCAGAACATGAATGTACCAACGTTTTCCTAGGAAGAAGTATAACCATAATTCTACTTATAAGTTGCTCACTTATATGTATTATCACATCACACTTTTATTTTGACTATTGAAAATGGTAAAACTACATGTGTTCATTTCATATGGGGCATAAAAAGGAGTAGACTCTAGAAGGAATGTTTTAAACAAATCCTGTGACATTAAGAGCAATGCATATTTTAATGTTTTGCAGATGGTGAGGATGCAAGATGATCATAGCAGCAAAGAAGATAGCTCCATTGGCATGTGTAATTCCATGTGGTTGTAACCAGAGAGCATAAATCATCTGTTAGAGGTGGAGCATTAGGTGGCAGGAATTTTTCATGAAAAGAATTGGCTAGTTACATGCTAAATTTGTTCTGTTTCAAATCTGAGGGAAACACATTTCTGAGTGAAGACATCAATGAACAGGCCTGAGAAACTAGAAATGATTTTGTTTCTCCTGAGAATTGGGACAACTGACCTTGAAGAGTTGACTGAATTTTTTCTTTGACAGCTCTGTATGGGTCAGGCATCAATTCCAATGATGTATCTGCCTAAATAAGATTTCTGTCATAATTTTCATCCTATCTATACCTCAAATGGGACTTGAGTAAAAAGCAGTTACAATTAGAATTTTCTGGGAATGTCTTCTAGCTATTCATAGAACTAGACACCCATGCCTATGTCTTCAGTTCTGATAAGACCCCAATGTTGCATCTAGCACTGATTGCCCTGTAAAACCCACCTGTGAGGCTGCCATCACCATAGTCAATGCTTGCTCTTTACCAAGACATTTACAAAAGAACGGAATTTGTGAGAAAGAAAAAAGTGAAACGAGGCTAATTGTATGAACTTCTATTTTGTGCTGTCATCATTTGTTTTATGTTTTGGTATACTTTGCTTTGTGTGTACTTGATTTTTGCTGCAAAAAACAAAACATTATGAAAAAGGATGACCGGTTCTGTATGACCGGAATGCTTCTTGGGAATTACAACATGGCAAGAGACAAGTTCTGAAATAAAAGCAAGTCTGACCTGGAAGCTTGTTCTGTTCATTTTTATTTAACAGAAGTCTCCCTCAGACCCATTGGAATGCCAGTACGTGATTAAACATATTTGAAAAATATACATAAAATGTAAAATAAGCCAAGAGTGAATTCATTTTAAAAATCATCCAATTTGGTTAAGGCAACAGGTAATTGCCAAGTCCATGAGTATATATTGTATATTTTAAAAAGTGACTGTTAATGGGGTATTACTATAGGCAATCTTGTACTTTTTCCACATAATTTTCCTTACATTACTCCTGTTTTAATGATTTAAAAATAATCCAATCAATTAATTCTAGGTTGTCAAAAATCTTAAAGTAGCCACTTGTTGCTCTCTGGGAACTTCTAAAGCAAACTTGACTCATTTAATGAATTAGTTTTGTTTTTCCCTAAGAATCCTGGTGTGTATGTGTGTGTTTAAATGTATGCACAAAAAATACATCAGACCCCTAAACCTGAAAGTAACATGGGTTATCAAGAATGTGAAGCCAGAGGCACTCACCCTGCTGATGGGAGTGTAAATTGTTCCACCTTTACATTAGAGCATCATCTTAGCAATATCTAGTTAGGTTGACGATGCACATATCCTACAACCCAGTGATCCCACTACTAGATTTATATGCCTATAGATCTTGCACATGTACACAGAGAAGCAAACATGAACACGTTCACTGCAGTGTTCTGTGTTTGAGTGAAGACTTGAAACCAACCAAAATGTCCTAAATGTGGTATGTTCATACGATGGAATATGATACAGCAGTCCCATTGATAAACTAGAGCTGTATCTATAACCGCGGACAAATCTCAAAGATAGTATTGAACCAAAAAGAGTTGTGGAAGGATACATAATGACATCATTTATACGACATTTTAAAACCTGAGAAGTAATGCTATGTCTTGTTTATGAACACCCACAACTGTAGTAAGAGCATATATAGAGACAATAAGCACCAAATTCAAGACAATGGTTATCTTTCAATGGAGAGGGGTAAAGCCGGGGTTCAACTGTCATTATAATGTTTTATCTCTTAATCTGGGTGATGGAAAAATGGGTGTTTCTTATTTTTTTATACACTTTTGGATCCCTGACATATTTCATAATTAAAAGAGTGAACCAAGTCATCAAAATAAATGTAAAATTTAAGTAAATCCTTATGCTACATCCAGAACTGTGTTAAGAATTGTGGAAAATTTAAAAATATATATAACTATCCTTGACTTGAGAAGTTTGCATTAAGTCAAGGTCGCTAGAGTTAGGGAACATTCTAGAACAATGGTTCTCCTTGACACCAAGTACCAGGGAAAATTGTCCCCTTCACTGATATGCTACATAATTTTGATCAATATAGAAAATTAGTTTGTTACCACTGAGTGTACATTCACTTTTAATGTAAATTTTTATGTCTGAGTGGTCACTTGAGGTTGCAGAGCACAATTTGATGCATTAGAGGTAAGAGGGGTGACATTAAGTGACATTGTTTCACTGAAGGAACAGTTACACTGTAAATATAGGAGACTTTCAAAATAAGTGTATTATATATTTTGGACATTCAAACCAAAAGATAGTACTTGAATGTGTGCTATGGGCACAAGAAAGTTGAAAACCAATAGCGGAGAATGACCATAGGATGATAAAAATACTGTGCATGAATTCAGAGTAACACTGCTGAGTAGAGCCAGTAATTGCTTTGGAAATCAAAGAAGGAAAAAATCACTTGGCATTTAAATAATTGGAGAAGACTTCAAGGAATAAATGGGATTCATAGCAGATCCCTACTTACAGATCCCTAAGGCTCTCCTCCTAGCTCCTGTAAGATAACAGTACAAACTCCCTCCATACCTTAAAAACTCTGCAAAATCTTACCTTTGCTTACCTTCCCAGCCCTCTCTCTTCCCACTGCAAGCAACCTCTTCCCCTCCCGACCACCTATTCATCTTGTTGGGCTGTCTCCTGTTTGGTAACACCTTTCCTAAGCTTCCCAAAGCTGAGCAATGTAACCCTTGTCCCACTGTATAGTCTCCCAGTACTGGATCTCTCCCTCCAGGTCCCAGCAGGGAGCATTATAATGGCTCAGCCCATTCACTTGTCTGTGTCCCCAAGAGACACTGAAGTGAGCATCCCCATTTCTTCATCACTATACCCCCAACACCTAGGATAGTGCCTGGCACTTAAAAGGCATTCAATAAAGAATTGATGAACGAACGAGCAAAGTCACCTTGAAAGATAAATATGGTTTGATTTGACGGAGAGGAGAGGAACTGGCATGAGCAATGACCAGGATACAAAAGCCAGCAAGACCTGTGTGTTTGTTTGTGCACTGAGTTGAGTGGGGAAATTGAGACTGTGTGAGCAGGGCTTGTACGGGGGCCAGTATGACTGGATTGGAAACCTGGGGATTAGTGGAAGCTGAGGTCATGGCAAGTGTGATGAGTTGCTGAAAAGCCTTTTTATATAAGCTTAAAAAAACCCAGTAAACTTTTAAAAAATCTTGAACCATTCCACAATAGGCGATCTGTTTGACTATGGAGTCATTGATAAGCAAAATTGCACTTGCTCAAAAAGGAGCCACGGCACACGCATCAGATATGCATTTTCCCAGGGGTTCTGTGCAGAAATGACCCACAGCTGAGCCACCGCAGTCTTACATGGCATGGACAATGCACTGCGGAACAGCTGGTCAGAATTACAGATGACTAAGAATCCTGTGATCTCTCTGGAAAACTTCATTTGACATTTTAAATCTGATTCTTAGATCTATTATCTGAATGTGAGCAGTGTGGTTGAGAATTTGAATAGTCATAGTTGAACATGTGTGAACTCCCTATTGGATTCCCTAAATTAAAACCTCTTTCTATCGTCTGATCCAGAATTCTGGAATTTTCTTTTGACTAAATTTCTTCTCTGGTCCTCCCTTGTCCACCTTGACAAGCTTAGCACCTCTCACCTTGTAGTACATCAGAAATTTAATAGGTGTTCAATAACTACTTTTCTTTGTGTAGGAGGAGATAAATGAATAAAGCCTATCTTGCTGAGCCTGGTGAGTAACCTGTTGGCCTCCCTCCCTTCTTCTCCAAGCTTCTGCTTCCC
This sequence comes from Equus quagga, assembly GCF_021613505.1. Lineage (NCBI taxonomy): Eukaryota > Metazoa > Chordata > Mammalia > Perissodactyla > Equidae > Equus > Equus quagga. The sequence continues at coordinate 165,371,040 of NC_060267.1, forward strand.
AAACTGAATTTGGATTCTGTATTGAGAAAAAGTCCTATACCAGCTAGAAGTTGTCCTCTACACAAATGCCACTGATAAGGAAGTTCTCGTCTCCTCTGATGAGGACAACAGCTATGTGGAGGCCTTGCTCACTTGACAACTGTTTGCAATCTCTTACAAAAGAATATATCAGACTCCAGGATGATGGATATTATGAGAACAGACTATTAAACGGCGTAAGTCATCTTTTACCCTCTCTGTTACCAGCACTTCCGCAAAGTAAAAAAAAGTTTTTTCTGATATGAAATAAGTTGATCTACAGTTTCCCTGTGTTTCATGGCCTTGGAGGGCCACAATCCTGGCTACTCAAAGTGTAGCTGATGGTCCGTGAACCAGCAGCATAGCATCACCTGAGAGCTTGTTAGAAATGCAGAATCTCTAGGCTCCACCCAAGTCAATTGTATCACAGTTTAACAACATCTCCAGGTGATTCATGTGCACATGTACGTTTGAGAAGTGCTGGCCTAGAGCTCACTTGTTTGAAGCTCTGCTAATGAGTAGATGCAATTTGCAGATTTTCTGTTCAGCTTGGCCTCATATATAGAGCATCTACCTTATAGCATGCATTATGCCAGAAATAGGGAATAGAAAGATAAATAAAATGTGACATGTGCCTGAGCTCATAGTCTAGCTGGGAAGACCCAGAAAGAGTGTTAATTTAATGTAGCAGTGCTACGGTGAAGGTACGCAGAGAGCACCGTGGGAATTTAGAGAAGGACTTCTTTCCCCAGGCTGGGATCCAGAGAAGGTTTCTTCAAGAAGAGGTCCTTTGATCTGAATGAAAATGATTGGATACAATTTAGCCAGGCAAAAATCAGGTAAGTAATCCAACAAAAAGTAATTGTCTCTCCTGGCTCTTTGTCCTTAAAATATATTTTTAGTTAAACCATGAACCCCATTGCGTTCATGGGGAAGAGGGATTGACTACGTGGATTCTGTATTGAAATACTTCATTGTGTGGGTCCTCATATGCATGCAAATATATAGTCGATCCATTTGGAAGATCAATATGGTATATGGTGATTACTATCTAAAAGGACAGATACTGGGGCTGGCCTGGCGGCGCAGTGGTTAAGTTCGCACATTCTGCTTCAGTGGCCCGGGGTTCACCAGTTCTGATCCCGGGTGCAGATCTATGCATTGCTTGTCAAGCCATTCTCTGGCAGGCGTCCCACATATAAAGTAGAGGGAGATGGTCATGGATGTTAGCTCAGGGACAGTTTTCATCAGCAAAAAGAGGAGGATTGGCGGCAGATATTAGCTCAGGGCTAATGTTCCTCAAAAAAGAAAAAAAAGATATTAAAAGGGCAGATACTGAAAAGGCCAAATAGACACCATTTCCGCACCTAAGGCAAGAAGGAGAGGGAAAAGGAAAAAAAACACATTTGGTGAGTTCTTACTATGTCCCGGATGCTGTGATAGGTACTTCATACACATTATTTCATTTAATACTGGCAACAAAAGGAAGAGTAAGATATCATTACCTCCATTTTATAAATGAGGGTTCCAGGACTCAGCAAGAGAAGGGCACACAGTCCAAGGTAAAGCAGGATTTAGATCTGGATTTGCCTGGTTCTTCCAAAGACTGTATTCTTTTCACGCATTCTCAAGGGAAGAGAAATTGGCTGTAAGGTACAAAGAAAAATAGCCAGGATTAGGCATCAGTTGCTTGAATTCTAGTCCTAACCCTACCCCTAACTAGTTGTGTCACCTTGGATCAATCACTGCATCTCTGGGCCTTGATTTCTTCATAAATACAATGGGGATAAAAATTGTACCAATTTCATTGGATTAAATGAAGTAATACTTAGCACAATGCGTGGCATGTGGAAGAGAAATAATGTTAACTCTTATCATGTTCCTCCTCTTCATCATCATTATCAGTAAAATGGAGAGGTTGGGCTAATCTTCCCTAAAATTCCCTCAGTTTATAAATTCTGTGATTAAGAATTTGCTACTTTCTTTGGTATCTGCAGCTTCTTTATGAAACCCTTCAACTGGTGACCTCATCTTAAGAATTTGGTCTTTGCTTAAAATTAGCCACTCCATTCATGTAACCCATTCTCATCCCAGGCATGTCCAGCCGGCTGCGGGTGTTTCATTCATAGCTGTGACAGAGAGCTGTGTCGGTGTTTTGGAGATTCTTGCAGGAGCTCCATCAGGTCTGCCATGCTGTGTTGCTGTGTTCAGTTCCCTCTACATAAGAGTCCTCATGCCAGACCAGCAGGATTTCTGTTCAGTGAACACATTTGCAGTGATAAATGGACCACACTCCACAGCTTCGATGCTAATGATCTTGTTCTGTTATCTGACATCCTGTAGGTTTAAAGATGGTCCGGGATGCAATTCAGAATCATGGAAAGAATAAGAATAAGACTTGTCCTGCTAAATACTGGTTTTGTGATGCTGGGTTTGTGGCTTAACTTCTTGGAACCTCCATTTTTCTCATCTGTGAAATTGGTTTTGTGCGATTTGGCATGTGTGAAGAGCATTATACAGTGTCTGGCTCCCAGGAGCTACTCCACAGAAGTTAAGAACCATCCCTAATGACTCTGTTTGGGAAGCTGGTGATAACTCTCAAGGGCGACCAAGGAACAGGGTTGTGTGAAACTTTGGAGAGGGCTGATCATGGGCTTTATCAGCCTTTTACAGTAGCTTTGCTATCACTGGGACACTTCTGTCACTGTTTGGGTAGCAGATTTCAGCAACAGCTTTCACTTCAGCATTTCCACGGGATACCTTTCTAAGATTCTCCTTGACACGGGCTGGGATGTGACCTCAGACCCCTTCACACTCACAGCTATTCCATAGCAATGGACTGACTGCACGGCGGGGCAGAATCCATGACATCCCTTTTTACATATGCATTTTAGTAATACAGGAGTGACTGTCCTCAGGACTTCTGCCAATGTTTGCAACTTGCCTGATTCAAAGACTCTTCCCAACTGTCTGAAAACATTTCCTGAACTCAGCATCTAGGTCTCTTGTTTCATCACTTACTCTTGGAGTTAGAATAACTTTCAATTAAGTAGAGTTTTAACATGCAGCACAATTTTACCCCAATGTCAATAGGGGAATGGACACAGCTAACATAGGATCAGATTTGCTTAGTTTCTGCCAGAAACCAGCTGGAGCTGATGTCCTAGCAATGTTGTGGCTGTTTTATGGACAAGTGTTTCTCAAAGTAAGGTCTAGGGACCACTCCCATCAGAATTTCATAGGCCTCATTAAAATGCAGAGTTCCAGGCCCAGCAATCCTACTAAATTAGACTCTGGATGTAAACACAGAAGCTGCATTTTTACACATTCATAGATAATCCTTATGCATATTGTATTATACTTTTCTTTTTTAATTTGAATGGCTATAAAAGTATTACTTGCTCAAAATTTAAAAAATCAAATAACACTAAAAGGATCATAATAAAAGACAGCCATCACCTCCTCTTCCTTGCCAAGATCCATTTCCCAGAAGTTACCATATACACTTTTATTAGTTTCTTCTCGTTTTTACCTATTTCTAAATAATGTGCTAACATTGCAATTTTATGTCACACTAATTTTATATATTATCTGCTGACTGCTGATTGAATACTTAGCAATTTATCCAACATAATTATCCATTCTTACCTTCTTGATATAGTCCCTTAAGTTTTTGTTAAATCAAAAGTTAGGGTTGCTATTTTATCACTATGTAAGATTGCTTAGTATTGAGCCAAGAAAGGACTACAAATATCTCTTTCTTATTCAACTTCTGTTTTATCTTGGAATTTCAGCTCTTTCAAACAAATTTTATTTTCCAAAAACTCAAATGTATCAAATACTTGGCATTGTCTTTCCCTTGCTCTGGGACACTTCACACCCAGAGCACCACATTTTTCTGCTCTAGGTGGACTCTTATTTCTGCTTTCCTTGTTATATTTCCTTTTACCTGGTTCCATGTCTTCCTCCTTCTTAGTTTACTTATTTTGGGAAAGCACATCCTCCAGTAACCTCCCTAAGATCCAGTGCATTGAAGATATAATTTTTCAGTCCTTACATGCCCCCAATGTCTTTATTCTGCCCTCGTACTTGGTTGATGATTTGTACTGGGTTGGATAGTGTCTCCCCAAAATTCATGTCCACCTGGAACCTCAGAATGTGACCTTATTTGGAAATAGGGTCTTCACAGATATAATTAAGTTAAGATGAGATCATACTTGATTAGGTGGATGCTAAATCCAATGACTGGTGTCTCTATAAGAAGGCCATGTGAAGACACAGAGACACACATAGAGGAATGAAGATCAAGTGAAGACAGAGGCAGAGACTGGAGAGATGCATCTATAAGCCAAGGAATGTTTGGGATTTCTGACAACCACAGAAGCCAGGAGAGAAACATGGAACAGATTCTTTCTCAGAGCCTCTAAAAGGAAACAACCCTGCCAACACCTTGATTTTGGACTTCTGGTCTCCATAACTGTGAAAGAATAAATTTCCATTTTAACCTACCCAGTTTGTGGTACTTGTTATGACAGCCCTAGCAAACTAATACATGGCTTTTCTGGGTATAAAATTCTGTGTTGGAGAGTGATGTCAGCACCGTGGCAGAGTGAGCAATTCCCCTTGTCTCTCTCCTCTAAGTTACAACTAAACTGATGTATGTTAACCAACAGAGGATTCCCACACAGCACAACAGGATGCCTGAGAGATCCACACAACCATGCATCTGAAGGTGGGTATATTGGATCCCCAGGAAGCAGTGGAACTAGGTAAGTGGAACCACCCCCCTCCCTGGTGGCAGTGAGCCAAGCCGCAGATCCTCACACAGTGACCAGCATGACTATAATAGGAGGCAGGGGCAGCCCCAGCCCATGCATGTGAATGCCTTTGGGGCCCAACTTGTGGGAGCCCCTACCATGCTGAGGTGGCCCTGCTCCCCATTGAGTGGCAAGTTGGTGGTGGCTCAGTCCCTGTGAGGGCACCCCACCCACCAAGCACAGTAGCTCAGCGAAACCATCTGCAAGCACAGAGCTAGCCCATGCATGTGCAACCCATCTGCTGAGCACAAAGGTGCCACCCCCATGAGAGAAACCTGCTGAGTGGCTGCAGCCAATGTGCAAACACAGCCATAACTGCACAACTTCCACAGAAAGGGAGGGATCAGAAACACAGCTCCTGCTCCCCCTCAGTGCTGGCAGGTGGAATCTGCAACCTGATGCTACCACAAATGCACCAGCAAAGGATCAGCTCATCAAACACCATGAAAAATGACAGTAACACTTCAGAGCAGAAGGAAAATGACAAGTTTCCAGAAACCAATCCTGAAGTCACAGAAATTTACAATCTAAATGACAGAGAATTTTAAATAGTCGTCATAAAGAAACAATAAATTACAAGAAAACTCAGAAAGACAGTTCAGTGAGCTGAGGAATAAAATTAATGAGCAGATATTTCACCAAAGAGATTTAAGCCCTTAAAAAAAGCTATACAGAAGTTCTGGATATGAAAACACAATTAATGAGATAAGAAATAATCTAGAAACCATAAAAAATAGAGCTGATGTTATGGAGGACAGGATTAGTGAATCATAGGACAGGAATCTAGAAATGCTTCAGGTGGAGGAGGAGAGAGAATGAAGATTTTTTTAAAATGAAGAAATTCTTCAAGAAATATTGGGCTCAATTAGGAAAAGCAACATGAGGATTATAGGTATTCCAGAGGGAGAAAGGAACAGAGAGCTCATGCACAGAAACAATAGCTGAGAACTTCCCAAACTTGGGGAAGAAACTGGACTTACAAGCACAGGAAGCCAACAGAACTCATAATTACATCAATGCAAAAAGACCTCCAAAGCATATAATAGTAAAACCAGTAAAAGTTAATGACAAAGAAAAAATATTAAGCATAGCAAGGCAGAAGAAAAGAACCTACAAAGGAACCCTTATCAGGCTTTCAGTGGATTTTCAGCAGAAACTTTACAGGCTAAGAGAAAATGGAATGATATATTCAAAATACTGAAAGTAAAAAACTTTCAGCCAAGAATAATCTATCCAGCAAAAATATCTTTCAGATACAACAGAAAAATAAAAGCTTTCCCAGATAAACAAAGGCTGAGGGAGTTCATCAGCACTAGACTTTTCTTATAAGAAATGAGGAAGGAAGCCCTCCTATGTGAACAAAAGGTCAAAAGTTTACAAAGCTTTGAGCAAGGAGATAAATAGACAGACAAAATCAGAAAATTGCAGCTCTCTATCATAACAGGTTAGCAAACACTCAATTATAACATAAAAGATAATGAGAAGGAATGCATCAAAAATAACTATAAACACTTCAATTTAGTCAAAAAATCACAACACAAAAAAGAATAATTTGTGACAACAATAACTTAGAAGAAGAGGAAAAGGATGGAACATGCTTAGACTAATGGAGATATGAGGCTATCAGAAAAAGGACTATCTCATCTATGAGATCCTTTATACAAACCTCATAGTAACCACTCAACAAAATATCAGAGCAGAGCCGTAAATCATAAATAAAGAGAAAACCATCACAGAAAACGACCAAACTTAAATGGCAGTCAGAAATACAAGGAAAGGAAATAATGAAAATATAGGACAACTGGAAAACAAGAGCTAAAATGGCCGTATTAAGCCCTCATATACCAAAATCACTCTAAATGTAAATGGATTGAATTCTCCAATCAAAAGACAAAGAGTGACAGGATGGATTAAAAAACAAGACCTAAAAATATACTTCCTCCAGGAAACACATCTCAGCTCCAAAGACAAACATAGGTTTAGAGGGAAGGGATGGAAGATGACACTCCAAGCAAATGGCAAACAAAAGAAAGCAGGCATTGCCATACTTATATCAGACAAAGCAGACTTCAAGATAAAAAAGACAGTGAGAGACAAAGAAGGGCCTTATATAATGATAAAAGGGACATTCCACCAAGAGAACATAACACTTATGAATATATATGCACCTAACACAGGATCACCAAAGTACATAAAGCAACTATTAACAGACCTAAAGGGGGAAATTAATAGCAAAACAATAATAGTAGGGGACCTGAACACCCCTCTTACATCAGTGGATAGATCGTCCAGACAGAAAGTCAACAAGTAAACAGCGAATTTAGATGAACCACTAGATCAGATGGACTTAATAGATATATATAGAGAGAGAACATTCCATCCAAAAATAGCAGAATACACACTTTTCTCAAGTGCACATGGAACTTTCTCAAAGATAGACCATATGTTGGGAAACAAGGCAAGCCCCAATAAATTAAAGAAGATTGAAATCATATCAAGCATCTTTTCCAACCACAATGCTATGAAACTAGAAATCAACTACAAGAAAAAAGCTGGGAAAGTCACAGATATGTGGAGACTGAACAGCATGCTACTGAACAACTATTGGATCAATGAAGAAACCAAAAAATATCTGGAGACAAATTAAAATGAAAATACAACATACCAACTCTTATGGCATGCGGCAAAAGTGGTACTGAGAGGGAAATTTATAGCAATACAAGCTTATCTCAACAAACAAGAAAGATTTTCAAAGAAGTAATCTTAAACTACACCTAACAGAACTAGAAAAAGAAGAACAAACAAAACTTAAAGTTAGCAGAAGGAAGGAAATAATAAAAATTAGAGCAGAAATAAATGCAATAGAAACTAAAAAAAAACAGTAGAAAGGATCAGTGAAACTAAGAGCTGGTTCTTTGAGAAGATAAACAAAATTGACAAACCCTTAGCCAGACTTACTAAGAAAAAAAGAGAGAAGGCTCAAATAAACAAAATTGGAAATGAAAGAGGAGAAATTACAATAGATACCACAGAAATACAAAGGAATGTAAGAGAATAATATGGAAAACTATATGCCCACAAATTGGATAACCTAGAAGAAGTAGATAAATTCTTAGACTCATACAACCTCCCAAAACCGAGTCAAGAAGAAATAGAGAATCTGAATAGAACAATCACAAGTAAAGAGATTGAAACAGTAATCAAAAACCTCCCAAGAAACAAAAGTCCAGGACCAGATGGCTTCTCAGGAGAATTCTACCAAACATTCAAAGAACATTTAATACTTATCCTTCTCAAACTATTGCAAAAAATTGAAGAAGATGGAATGCTTCATAACTCATTCTTTGAGGCCAACATCACCCTGATACCAAAACCAGAGAAGAACAACACAAAGAAGGAAAATTACATGCCAATATTGCCAATGAACATCAATGCAAAAATCCTCAACAAAATATTGGCAAACTGAATATAGCAATATGTTAAAAGGATCATACTCCACGATCAAGTGGGATTTATATCAGGGATACAGGGATGGTTCTACATCTGCAAATCAATCAATGTGATACACCACATTAACAAAATGAGGAATAAGTATCACATGATCATCTCAATAGACACAGAGAAAACATTTGACGAGATCCAACACCCATGTATGATAAAAACTCTCAATAAAATGGGGATAGAAGGAAAGTACCTCAACATAATAAAGGCCATATATAACAAATCCACAGCTGACATCATACTCACTGGGGAAAACTGAAAGCTATCCCTCTGAGAACAGGGACATGACAAAGATGCCCACTCCTACCACTCTTATTCAACGCAGTACTGGAGGTTTTGGCCAAAGCAATTAGGCAACAAAGAGAAGTAAAAGGTATCCAAATCAGAAAGGAAGAAGTGAAACTCTTGCTGTTTGCAGATGACATGATTCTATATATATATATAGAAAACCCTTAAGAATCCACCAGAATACTGTTAGAAATAATCAACAACTACAGCAAAGTTGTAGGGTACAAAATCAACTTACACGAATCAGTTGCATTTATATACACTCATAACAAACTAGCAGAAAGAGAAGTCAAGAATACAATCCCATTTACAACAGCAACAAAAAGAATAAAATATCTAGGAGTAAATTTAACCAAGGAGGTGAAAAATCCATACACCAAAAACTCTGTCATTATTGAAAGAAATTGAAGAAGACATTAAAAAAATGGAAAGCTATTCCATGCTCATGGATTGGAAGAACAAACATAGTTAAAATGTCCATATTACCAAAAGCAATCTACAGTTTCAATGCAATCCCAATAAGAATCCCAAATGACATTCTTCAGGGAAATAGAACAAAGAATCCTAAAACTTACATGGAACAACAAAAGACCCTGAATAGCCAAGGCAATCCTGAGAAAAAAGAACAAAGCTGGAAGCATCACAACCCCTGACTTCAAAATGTACTACAAAGCTATAGTAATCAAAACAGCATGGTACTGGCACAAAAACAGACACACAGATCAATGGAACAGAGTTGAAAGAAATAAAACCACACATCTATGGACAGCTAATCTTTGACAAAGGATCCAGGAACATACAATGGAGAAAGGAAAGGAACATAAATGGTGTTGGGAAAACTGGACAACCACATGCAAAAGAATGAAAGTAGACCATTATCTTTCACCATACACAAAAATTAACCCAAAATGGATTAAAGATTTGAACGTAAAACCTGAAACCATAAAACTCCCAGAAGAAAATACAGGCAGTACATTCTTCGACAACAGTCTTACTTAGCAGGATCTTTTCGAATACCATGTCTACTCAGACAAGGGAAACAAAAGAAAAAATGAACAATGGGACTATATCAGGCTAAAAATCTTCTGCAAGGCAAAGGAAACCTTGAACAAAATGAAAAGACAACCCACCAACTGGGAGAAAATAATTGCAAAGCATATATCTGGCAAGGGGTTAGTTTCCAAAATATATAAAGAACTGATACAACACAACAACAACAAAAGACCCAATCAAAAAATGGGCAGCGGATATGAACAGACATTTTTCCAAAGAAGATGTACACATGCCCAACAGGCATGTGAAAAGACGTTCAATATCACTAATTATTAGGGAAATGCAAATCAAAACTATAATGAGACATCACCTTACACCTATCAGAACGGCTAAAATTACCAAGACAAAAAACAACAAATGTTGGAGAGGTTGTGGAGAAAAGGGAACCTTCATTCACTGCCAGTGAGAATGCAAACTGGTGCAGCCACTACGGAAAACAGTATGGAGAGTTATCAAAAATTAAAAATAGAAATACCATACAATCCAGCTATCCCACTACTGGATGTTTATCCAAAGAATATGAAATCAACAATTCAAAGAGATTTATGCACCCCTGTGTTCATCACAGCGTTATTCACAATGGACTAGACATGGAAGCAACCCGAGTGCCCATCAACTGATGAATGGATAAAGAAGATGTGGTATATATATACAATGGAATACTAGTCAGCCCTAAAAAAGAACAAAATATTCGCATTTGCAACAACATGGATGGACCTTCAGGGCATTATGTTAAGCGAAATAGGCCAGACAGAGAAAGACAAACACCATGTGATTTCACTCATATTTGGAAGATAAACAAACACATGGATAAAGAGAACAGATTAGTGGTTACTAGAGGGGAGGGGAAGGGATGGGCAAAAGGGGTTAAGGATCACATATATGCATGGTGACAGATAAAAATTAGACTATTGGTGGTGAGTGTGATGCAGTCTACACAGAAATTGATATACAATAATATACACCTGAAATTACACAGTGTTATAAACCAATGTGACCTTAATAAAATAATTGAAAAAGAACTCGATGTTGAGCATAGACTTGAGCATAATTTGCCTCCAAATTATGACAGCACTGCTCCATAGCGTTAGTGCTTCCAGTGTCGGTTGGAAGAGTCCAATGCCACTTTAATTTCCATTTCTTTGTATGTGAAGTTCTCCTCCCACCACAAGCTTTTAGGATATTTTTGTCATCCCTGATATCCTGAAGTTCATAAAGATCTATCTTAGCGTGTTTCTTTTTTTATTGGTTGAGATTGGCACACAGACAGCATTTTCAACCTGGAAAGTCAAGTCTTTCAGTTCTGGGAATTTTCTTACATTTTTTCTTTGAAAATTTCCTCTCCTCTATTTACTGAAAGTTAAAATCTCCCAGAATTACCCCCCCTAAATTTCTTGTCCTGTTTCCTATTCTCTTCTCTTTTGTTCTAATTTCTTAACAGAAAGGCTCTATGTCCTCTATTTTCTCCATGTTAATTTTTCTGCCTGTTTGGGTCTTTCTCATATTGGAAGCTTTCTTCAAATGCCCAGTGATCCTAACTGTTTGTATTTCAGAGTGTGGTGGCAAATGGCTGACTGGAAACTAGCTGTAAAGGAAAGACTAGTCAGCCAACTCTGGAGAGAGGAAGAGAACTAAGGCTTTGCGTGAAAGATTTCAGTCACTCCCCTTGTGGTCTCATGCCTCATCTGCATCTTTTGCTGCACCTGCTGCTTTAAATTCTATGCTTTTCTAAGATTCTAAGGCAAGAATCAAATTGTTTCTCATAAGTATCCCCGTCTTAGACATTCACAGCCTGCAGTTTTCTCTACTCTACTAACAAAGCTGCCACTTTCTTTGAGAAATGTGTCTTTTCAAAAAACTTGTGTTGATTCTCATTCATGGCTGTGTGTTCTCCAATTCTCTTTGTGCCTGTGTATTAATATTCTTTTCTCTCTCTCTCTTTTGTCATTTAAAGCGTTTTCAAGAAGAAGAGATAGATGTGTATGGTCATCCACCACATTGAAGCAGAAGTTTTCTTTATTTTCTAACATACAACACACAACAAATATATCTATTATAACTTTTTTTTAATCTAGAAACCTCCAGTTAAATAAGAACATTCACACTGGAATTTGAGAGAAATGAGTAGACCCAGTTCTGATATTTACTATGCACTTAGTGCTTCTGAAACTCAGCTTTCTTGTCTTTAAAAAGAGATGGAAATACCCACCTGTGAGTACTCAATGCCAGTGCATCGAGGTTCATGATTTCCACTCTGGGGATTGCTTAGTGTTACCTGCATCAAAAGTAGGAAGAAAGTCACAAATAGCTTAGGCTAATTCCTGAAATCCCTGGAGACCCTCAGCATTTTGCCCAATGGTGTGGAATAAAAGAGTGACAGCGGGCAATGATCACTTAACTAACAACAGAAGCATCCCGTTTCAGAGATTTTCCGACAGAGAACCATCTCAAGGATAACTCACAAACTGTTACATTGCAAAGGAAAGGAAGAAAAACATCAGTGAAAATTACGAGCTCTCTCTTCCTTTGGTCAAAGCATGATTTCTTCACAAGAATAAGGCTGATTGGATATTAGTCTTTTACATAGTTTCCAGAGACAGTTTATCTTTTTCAAAATCTAACTGTAAAATCCCTCAAGAATAAGAAAACATTAACTTAGAGCCAGAATTCAGAAAAATAGTAACAAGTTATTCATGGCTCAAGAAAAGAGTTCTCACAAAATGTGTTGAATAGCTGTTTATGAAATATTAACACATGTTCTCAAATTCCCACAAGTAGATCCAGACCGACTGATTTCCTCAAATTTTAGGTACTGCTAGATGAAATATTATTTCCCCAAAAGTCTAGAGACTCTTATTCCTGAAAAGTAGGATATTTGTATGATGAATGTCATGAAAGGCACATTTGGAGATATTTTCATTATTTCTTGCTGCTGAAGATGACTTTATATTTTCTTTTTGAACTAATATTGTTCTGATTATAAAAACAAAGTGTCCACTATAGAAAATTTCAAAAATGCAATTCACACTAAAATCTGGCATTATAGTTAAAGCTTGTCTCAATTTGGATGCTCAGTTTTCATCAAAAATACGTAATCTGTATTTTGACTTCATAAAATTCAAAGTTAAAAAATTAGATCAACGAAGGAGGGATGAATAGGAGGAACACAGAGGATTTTTAGGGCAGTGAAAAATATTCTGTACGAGACTGTAATGATGGATACATACTATACATTTGTCTAAACCTACGGGATGTACACTATCAAGAATGAACCATAATGTAAACTATGAACTTTGGTTAATTGTGATGTGTCAATGTATGTTCATCAATTATAACAATTGTGCCACTCTAATGGGGAATATTGATAATGGGGCTGGCTAAGCATGTTTCGGAGTAAGGGGTATATGAGAAATCTCTGTGCCTTGCTCTTAATTTTGCTGTGAACCTAAAACTGCCTTAAAAAATAAAGTTTTAATTAAGAAAAGTAGGTTGAAATACCCAAATTCTTCCAAATACACTTCAAGTATTTCTAATAGCTGAATTGGGCATACGTTTTTTCAATTTAAATTTAGTTAAATGGAATTAAAAATTCAGTTCCTCATTCTGACTAGCCACATTTTAAGTGCCCAACAGCCAAACGTGGTTAGTGGCTACTGTATTAAACAGCACAGACTTAGATGGATAGGTGCATAGATATTGGGAGAGGAATACGTCACATATGAGCATTTCCCCATATCAACAAATATTATTCCAACACACGACTTTCAGTAGTTGCAGACTGTATCATTCCTTTTATGGGTATATATGGCATAATATACCTATTTAATTATAAAACTTTGAACATTTGTTTTTTACTAATTTTTCTCTGTTTTTGCTGTATAAATTTGTACTCTATTTGTTGTTATTCCCTCAAGATAGACTCCTAGAAATGGTATTACTAAGTTTAAATTAAGTATTACCAAATGTATTAGAGTTCTCCAGAGAAACAGAACTAACAGGATTTATATATAAAGAAAGAGATTTATTTTAAGGAATTGGCTCATGTGATAGTGGAGGCTGGCAAGTCCAAAATCTGCAGAGTAGATCAGTAGACTGGAGACCTAGGCAAGAGTTGATGCTGCAGATTGAGTCTGCAGTCTTCTGGCAGAATTTTCTCCTCTTCAAGAAAAGTCAGTCTTTTTCTATTAAGGCCTTCAAATGTTTGGATGAAGCCCACCGACATTATGGAGAGTAATCTGCTTTACTCAAAATCTACTCATTTAAACGTTGAGCTTATCTAAAAAATATCTTCACAGAAACATCTAGAATAATGTTGGACCAACTATCTGCGTACTGTGGGCTAGCCGAGTTGACATATAAAATTAACGATCACATTAAGATTTAGATTTTTGATACGTATTGCCAAGTCATTGGTAATAGTCTACATTCTCATCTGCAATATATGAGCTCATCATATCACACCCTAACAAGCAAATAATCAATATTCTCTTTTTTCTGTCATTGCTGATTCCATATGCAAAAAGATTCGTAATTTTAATTTATATACTTTTGATTAGTATAGGATTAAACATTCTCTCATATATGTTGACCATTTATACTTCTTATTCTGTTAATTGTCTATTCATTATTTTTTTTGCCAATCTTTTTTATGTAAAAAGTAATGAAGAAATCACAAAGGGAAAGAGTTTATTATATTCAATTCTACAAAACTTAAGAAAATCTGTATAGAGGAAAAAAGCAAATGATAGGCTGGGGAGACTATTTGAACAAATATGACATACTTGGTGCTGAAATTTAAAGTTAGATCTCTACTGTGCAATGAGGTTTTGAAAGGTATTGAGCTTCCTTGCAGAGAAAGTATTTAAGCCAACACAGGGTGATGAATGTCAGGGATGCTCCCAAATGGATTCCTAGATTAAGAATCCTCCAAAATACTTGTTCCAAAATGTGAGACTACTCTTATAACGCCCCTTCCTCCAACACTTGCCTCCTGTGCAAAGATCCACATGTATAACTGTGGTTATTTCCTGAAACATCCCTTTAATATGATTCTTTAGCACCAGATCTTTCCAATAATAATAGCCAAGCACTGTTCTAAGCTCTGCATATTCCTTTAGTCCTCACATCTGCCTTATTGAGTAGGTACTGTTATAATTCCCATTTCAGAGAGGAGACAAGTGAAGCCCAGCAAGGCTCCATGATTTGTCAGTCAGTTACAGAGTGGCGACACATTATTGGCATTCATTGATGTATTATTTCCATTCAATTGGCTATTTATGAGTTTGTTTATTCTCAAACTAATTCTTGCAAGGATCTGGAATGACTTTCACAAGTAAACATCCAAGAAAGATGTTTAAGAGCAAAACTGCACATCCTTCTGAAGAACTGAGATGAGCATAAACAAGTAAGAGGGAAGGGGAGGGATACTTGGTAAGAGCTCGGGTAGAGAGTGGTGCCAGTTGCTGCCCCAACTTCAAGGACTTTTGAGACAGTGGAATTTAGACCAGGTCACAAGAAGAACCAGCACTGAATTCCCTTTCTCAAGGAAGTGATACGGAAATAAAAGGAGGAAATTCTGGCAAAAACAATCTCAGAAGGGCAAAGACTGAGCACTTTCCACTCCATGGCTCAGTGCACGCCACGTTGTCCCAGATGGTAGCTCTCAAAGGGAAATCTTCCAAGCCTCTAATCTGACTTTTGAATGGCAGCTCTGACTTCCCACGATATGAGCATTGGGGGCCATCACTCCAATTCTGGACAGTTAATAAATTAAAATCTCAAAGAGTTTCTAAAACTCAAGAATAAAGCACCAATAGAAAATAGACAAAATGCAATAGAATATGCAATAGAAAAATGAGCAGCATCATGCTTAATGATAAGATTATGGAGTTAATTAATTCAACAAGTCCTTGGCAAGCATCAACCAAGCTAACACTTTACTAAGTGCTGGGTATACCATTGTGAGCAAAAATAGACAAGTTCTCAGATTTTATGAAGTTTACAGATGAGTGAGAGAGACAGGCATTAGTCACATAACTACACAAATAAGTCTGGAATTATGACTGTGGTAAATGCAACGATAAAAAAAACGTACATGATACACTGAGAGAATGTATTAGGGAGACCTGGTCTGGTCCGGACCATCAGCCTTGGTCATCCGTGATGAAGTGATGAATTGAGATCTGAAGAATAAATAGGAGTTAGTAGGGAAAACTGAAGAGGCATTGCCTTCCAGAAGGATTGTACCAATTTACACTCCCACCAGCAATTAAGTAGTTATTTTTCCCAAATCTTAACAAAACTGGGATAGTATCATTTATTTTTAAGAATTTTTGCCAGTTTAATAAGGAAATTGCATCTCATTGCTTTAAGATAGATTTATTTCATTACTGTTGTGAGTGAACACTTGCATGAATTAGTGTTCTCTCATTGTAAGCAACAGAAAACAATTCTGGGTGGGTTAAATCAAGAGGAATGCAAGGGAAGGACATTAGAGACCACAGAATTAATGGGAGGCTGTAGAACCAGGCTTAGGAATGAGGAAGACAAGGGCATTTCTGGAGATGAGGAAGCAGGCACCCCAGGAATGGATTCAGTGGAGAAGGGTATCTTTGGGTCCGGTCCGCTCAGACACCATCATAAGAATGAAATGGAACCCAAACAGTTTTGATCTCTTTATTCTTC
The DNA here is from genome assembly GCF_021613505.1 of Equus quagga. Taxonomy (NCBI): domain Eukaryota; kingdom Metazoa; phylum Chordata; class Mammalia; order Perissodactyla; family Equidae; genus Equus; species Equus quagga. Next base: position 165,387,401 of record NC_060267.1, read on the forward strand.
TCGTAAGATTCAAGTTCCAGGTGACCTAGCTTAGGCTGGATGGCTGCCCCTAGGCTAGGAGCTAGCAGAGCCCTGATTACAATCCAACTGAACCACGACTAGAGGGAAAGTGATAACTTCTCAAGGGAAATCAGAGCATTGTTCGGATGGGGAAATCCATCTAGGGCAGCCAACCCAACAAATGATTATGACAGCTTTTTTCTGCATTGACTGTTCATTTCTCCTTCTGTGAACTATCTATTCAGATTCTTTGCCCATTTTTCTCCTGCAGCGTTTTTCGTCGTTGTTTTGTTTTGCTGACTTACAAGAGATCTGCAAGTACATTTTAAAGCTGAACTCAGTAGGACTTTACAGAAACCCCTAAAGATCCCTCATTTTGTAATTCATGCAAGTTAAAGGCCCCCCTCTGCAGGTTTTGTTGTTTTTTATTGGCTGGTGACCTGTAATTAAAAAATATGTAAGACTGTTAAGGACCTGGCACTTTTTCTTCTCTCTCTCTGTGGTGGTTGTAACTGTAACACTAGCTGCCTTAACATAGAAACCTCAAAATCACGGGGGTTTAAGTGATGATTTTAAAACATGGCTCCAAAATTCTTTGACATCCTTCCCCTTGAAAAGTGGGATCATGTCCTGTGACCTTGATTCTGGGCTCTAAGACTGCTTAATCAATAACTTATGGCATAAGTGATATGGTGTCAGTTTCTGGGCCCAAACTTCAAAGAAGTGTCAGCTTCTACAATCTGTCTCATGGGACATTTGCTCTTGGAATCCAGACACCATGCCATGAGAAAGGCAAGCAGTTGGTGGAGAGGCCAGACAGAGAGGAACTGGGGGCTTCCTTTCCTCAGCCCCAGCTGAGCTCCTGGCTGAACGCAGCACTTACTTACCAACCATGTAAGTCACCCACCTTGAAAGAAGGTCTGCCAGCCCCCAGTGGCTCTGCCCCAGCTGCTGTCATGTGGAACAGGGGACAACTGTCCCTACAGAGCCCTATCCAAATTAAAGCTTTGTGAGTAAAATAAATGATTGCTGTTGTTTTAAACCTCTAAGTTTTGGAGTGGCTTGTTGCACAGCAATAGATAACAGATGGAGCATGACATACTAGAGATTTATTTCTCATTCATAATCCAGTACTAATGTGATGGTTAGCGAGCAGCCCTCTGCATGGTAATTTTGAGGCATCAAGGATATATGTGTCTTCCGTCTCTGACTCCACCCTCCCCTTATGGATTCAGTTACTCTATGGGGAAAGAGTAAGGGAGAAAGTAAGTGTGAAAGGAAAATTTACTTCTTAAGCTTTTCCGTCTGAAAATAACCCATCACCTTCACTTGCATTTCTATTGGCCAAAACTAGTCACATGCTTGCATACAGATGCAAAGGACTCTGGAAATTGTGGTTCTTAGCTTTTCAGTAAAGACTTCACACTGTGGAAGGTGGAGCACAGAACTTTGGTGGAACAACCAGCTGTCTGACACACTCACTTATCAAAGAAATTGAACTTTATTCTTCTTTGGAGAGCAAAGAAATAAGAGAACTAGTTGTTTCTGTTCAAAGGATCTCATTGTTCACCCTGTTTATTAGTCTCTTCTAGACGCTTATTTCTGGACAAAATATGTGAAAATATAGAAGCCTAGTTGTGCCTCATTGTTTTTAAAATAAACAGTAAAATCTATCTTTCTGGACTATGAATTTGTTTATGGGAAATTAAGGAATTTCCCAGTAAGGAATCAATTTCCAGGAAGCTTAGAGGGAGATTACTCAGGAAAGAAAAACTAGTTTGGGTTATATATTTCAAAGCATGGCAGCTCTCAAAGTGAGAAACAGCAGGTCATAGAGAACAGGTCAGAGCAACAATAGTTTGAGACTTGGCTCTGCCACCCACGGCTGTGTGACCTTGCTGGCCCTCCCTGCACCTCTCTTACTTCAGGTGAAAAGGGGAGAGGTTGGACTAGATCATCTTGAAGTATTTTTTAAGTTCATCATCCGTAAGTCTGCGCACAAATATAAAAAATCTTCACTCCTGGAAAGATGGAAATAATGGCATGATATATACTTCCGATTGCTAATTAGTGTTCTCCCCTATTAAATAATCCACTCCTCAAAAATTTAGAGTGGAAACCATGGATTTGTCCACCTCTGCATTGTGTTCCCTTAGCAACAAGAACCACAGAAACTGCTCTGAAGGTTAGTGACAATAAATGAAGAGACGTGTCTTAGAATTCTTTCCCAGGAATAGAAAATTACTCACAGCTTAGAATTCACGTGAGTCCACAATTTCAGCAGGAGAAATGTGCCTGTATTGTTTCCTCCTCACCCCTCAAGTTTTAACTTGAAGGGATCAGCTAAAAAGGTGAGAAGGGCCTAGCGTGTGTGGAGCAGGGGAGTTATGCAAGCAAGTTCCGCGTCTGCTCTCAAAGTTGTGATGAAGAAAAGGGCTCAGAGGCCCCGCTCTCAGTGAAATGCTGACCAGATAAACCCCATGTTTAAGTCATAGGAATAAACCTTTGACACTTGCATGTGTTTACCAAGTGTTCCATTTCTTTAGGAGAAATTGTATTGCATACATGGCCATAACTATTTTTTCCCATCCCTCCTGCAACTACTGTACAGAGAAATTTTGGTTTGGTCCCCAGAAAGGGCAGCCTCTGCAAACTGGAAGAATGTGTATATGAATCTCCACAGAGAGTGTGTGTGCGTGCAAGTGTGTGTGAATACGTGTAACTCCGCCTCAGGGATCCCAGAGGATGGGTGATTAATCACAATAAATCTCAACCTCTTCAGCACTTTTGGGGAAAAGAGTGGGAGAGGAATACCACAGCCAATGTTTAATAACAATGAAGTCCAACACGAGGGATTTGGAATGGAAACAATATACAAGAAGCGGGTAGTCTTGTAGGACTTTTGGGGCAAAAGGTAAAATTATTCCTTAAAAGGTCTTTCCTGAATGAAATAAAAAAACTGAGATCTTTACACATATTTATTCAATAAGCTGTCTTACAGAAAAATTACCAGTTGTGTAATGTCAATTGCTGGTGCTCCTGTAACAAAGTCCATTGAAGTTTTCAATTTATTAATAGTCCTTCTTGGTCTTATTCCAACCTATTATTAGAGTATTAAAAGCTGGTAGAAACATAGAATTGCTATTTATGCTTTACACCAAAAGACTCAAAATTTATGCCTAAATACTGTAGTTAATTGTTCTTAAGTAGAGGAATCATACTCTTCTGAAAATCCTGACTTATTTATTTATTTTTTTATGACGGAGACTGGTGGCTTCTCAGGTTGTCTAAAGTGGGGCTTTAGTTCAGGCAGCTCAAATAATGCCATCTCTTCTGGCTGAATGAAAGTTCAGAGCACAGCTTCTTCAGAGCAGGATGTCCACCTCTAAATCTATGAAAAACCTAGGATAAAGCTTTCATGAAACTTATCTGAACTCTTCTTACTACGTGCCTACCACAACAAGCTTCCCTCCAAATTCTACTTTACATGCCTCTTACGTAACTGCAAGCTCAGCGTGAAGCATGATCAGCTGTGCCGCCCATGTCAAGTATGACAGCCCTGTCCCGTGCTTCCTTAAGCAATGGTTAAAAGACATGCTTGTAGATGGCGAGATTACACTTCGTAGCTATTCAATACTTAAGTCTGAAATCTGAAATCTCCTTATTAATCTGAAACTGGAGCCTTGGAAAATTCAGTACCTGTGGTCACTGAATAAAAACACAGTCTGCCTGAGCTTAAACTCGTACATAATTGGAAAGTGACAAGAAAACTTAAACGAAATTTGCCTCAAGAGTGTATCATGTATCTGACTGAGGGATTTCCTCACAATCTCTTGAGGACCTCAGAATCATCCCATATCATTTAAATAGAACCAAATTATTGGCATTTTCATTTCAAAAATGAAAAACTTTGGAAAATGCACTATGATAGATAAGCCCACCTTTTTTGTGTGTGTGTGAGGAAAATCGGCCCTGAGCTAACATCCATTGCCAATCTTCCTCTTTTTGCTTGAGGAAGATTGTCGCTGAGCTAACATCTGCGCTGGTCTTCCTCTATTTTATGTGAGATGCTGCCACAGCATGGCCTGATGAGCAGTCCCAGGTCCACGCCCCGGATCTGAACTTGCGAACTCCAGGCCACCAAAGTGGAGCACATGAACCCAACTACTACACCACTCATCCAGAGATAAGTCCTCCTTTTTGTGAAAAGAAAATACATACATATTAAGGCATTCAGATTATGAGTTTAAACCTTTCTCAAAGCTTTTATTTAATTTCCAATTTGGAGAGATTTGGTCATCTGAGTTGGGCACTCAGTCAACGTATTAAATTATTTAAGATGTAACCAAGAAGAACCTGGTCAGATAAAGGAAAATCACATTCTTAACTAGCTTTTGGTGTGTGCTTTTTCAATAATTTTCAAATAACTTAGCAGCAGCTAGAGTTAACAATCCCCAACAAGCCCCATGCTGCACAAAGCACATGACACAGCCTCTTTGAGCAATACAGGGATGCTTCCTCCACGTTGATATTCCTCAAATAGAGATGTAAACGCTTCTAAAGTAACACATAGATACGGAGACCATATTGGTGGTTACCAGAGGAGAAGGGGGCGCGGGAGGGCAAAAGGGGTAAAAGGGCACATGGGTACGGGGGCAGATGGCAAGTAGACGTTTGGTGGTGAACACAACGTACTCTATACAGAAGTTTAAATATAATGATGGATACCCAAAATTTATATAACGTTATAGACCAATGTGACCTCAATTAAACAAATAATAAAGTAACATTTGGGTGGGCACCGCCACCAGGAGCGTTGAAGGACTGGTCTGAGGCAGATGGGAACCAAGTGGGAGAACCATTGGAGGCAGGCAAAGACTCAGAGAGAATAGTGACAGGGGCCAGTGTAGGGACCTGCACACAGCTTCAAGAGGATTTTATATTCTGTTTGAGTTGGGTAATGCGAGCCTCAGTCATGTCTTAATTTTCTCTGCTATTGCCGTTCCACTCTCCTGCGAGCTCACACACAGACCCAAGCATACACACTGCAAAGTCTCTCTAGCAGATGTTGTCAGTGCCCTCCGCCCTCCTCTCAGCACTCAATTCTATATGCTGAAGGCTGTTCTGCCCTCTCCCTGGCTGAGCCGGAAGTGCCAGAGAGTTAATCCTTCTGTAAGCATCCTTCAGCCAGTGACACATAGGGATTTGGTGGATAAATAACTGAGACATGTTCTGCACTGTTTCCCAGCATTCCTCAGTAGGACTGGGCCCCAGTTGTTCATGGTGGTCACTTGCTTGATAACATTCCTTTCATTGGTGGCCTTAGCAGTGTTTTCTAGGATCACTTCTCAAATAAACTACTAGCACATGAATCTTTGTCTTGGGGGTCTGCATTTGAGTGGGAATGGGAGGGAAAATTAGGACAGTCTCCATGTCTAGCCCAGAGAAGACAGTGAAATGGTCTTTACTCAAATTGCAGAGACAAAAACATGAGAGATGGTGCTGCAACCATTTTCAGAAACACCATTTATCACCCATACCTTGCAGGTCAGGTTGCTTGGTTTTTTGTATAATACCCCATATTCACTTCCTGACTCATTTCCTGAGTTTCAGTCTTAGCTTCAACAATTAGTAGCTGCACAACTAAACTTGGGCACCCTCCTTGACTTTCTGTGCCTGTTTTCCTCATCCGTAAAAGATACCTACTTCTGACTAATTGTTGTTGTTGTTATTATTATTTCTCTGTTATTATCCAACAGAGTCTTTAGACAGTCCTCTGTGGCTGTCTTGGCCTTCTTGATTGTGATCTAGAAATTAAGGGAAAGCTTGTGAGCCTCGTCCTGGGCCAAGGGATAAAGGTATGATATTTGGCAGTGATAGCAACATCTATGAGGGAAAGTTCCCACAAACAAGGTAAATTTCCAGGTCAGTAGTCAGAGTCACAAAGTCCAGCTGCCCCTCCCTTGCCATCCTGAGAGAATTATGGTTTGGCTTGATTATTGGAGCTAGTGGGTTTCTTATGGAAGATGAAAGAAATTTCACTCCATCATAGGTTTTCCTTCCCATCCCTTTAAAGACAGAATACCATTCAGTCTTGAGAAGAGGATTTAGAAAAGTTCTGCTGAATCCTAATTACACCCTAGTGACCTATAAAAGTGAATTGACGCTGAGCAGTAAATCACACATGAGAGAATCTGGCTTAATGTCTCCAGCTTCTTAGTATTTATTTGACTCAATGGGGGAAAAGTCTTCCTCTAGTCTGACTTCACAACTGGTGCAAAATCTCAGAGTTTCAAAAAAGATATCTCTCTTTGACTGATTCAACACATACCCTAAGTAAGTAATGGTACCAATATACTCCTGCCATGATATGGTAAGCAGGGTCTGAAAACCAATTGCATAAAATTCAGTGTTGCATTATTGCAGGGCTAATGAAAACCAATGTTTCTGGATATTCTATATGGTCTCAGAGGGCACAAAATTGAAGACAGTGAAATTTACACTGGATGCAAATGACTGTGTAACTGGGAAGTTGCCCAGTGACCACAAGACAGTCATTTCCTAACTGGCCTCTCCCTCCCTACCATCCATGATAAGAACTTAAGCCCACCCTTGTCTGAGAACGAGGATGGGTAGGGGACAAGAGCCTATCAACCAACTATCAATGGTGGTAGACCCAAATTCATCTACCCTACTTGGGGTTTTATTGCACTACTTCAGAATCCCTGAGGTACAATTAGAAACTGTCATAGAATTCTCCCCATTTCCTGACTGTTTGCTATAAGCCTGTTTAGTGTTCTTATTGTTAGAGTTCCTTTGAAAGATAAAAATGATGGCAAACCTTACAAAGTGTGGACTCAGAACTCCTGCAATGTGGACATCTTCTGCACATTGCTTTTCCCATTCCTGGTCTTCTTGATGAGCACAAAAGTCCTCCTCCGCTTGTCTCCAAGAGAGCAAAGCTATACTATCACCACCAAGAAGAACATCCCTCAGTACCAGGCCTTGGTACAACCCTGACTCTTCTTTCTCCTCCCTATTTCTTGAAAGATTCGGCTCTCCGGCAACTCCTTCCTCTCCGATTCACTCTATGCACTACCAGGTCTCACTCCTACTCCTACCTACGCCTTGCCGTAGCAGCAGCCACAGGCCTCTCTGAACTGCCAAATGCAAAATACACTCCCCAAGCCTTTTCCTTCCTGACCTGTCTGTGACCCTTGGCACCATCCACAAGTCTCTTCCTACGCAGCTATCCTCCCTGGCTTCGAGACAGCGTTCCTCCTTGGTCTCCTCTTGCCTTGCTGGCTATTCTTTCACAACTAGTCATTATGTCCTGGAGAGTCTTAAGATCTTAAATTCCATAAGGTCACCTGGATCTGACCCTTCAGCAAGATTCTCACTGCCCTGAACAACCTTTTCTTCTGCTCATTCCTTAAATGTCAGCTATTTCCCAGACTCTGCTCTCAATCCCTGACCCCTTATTGTCTGTTATTTATAAACAGGAATCATACCACGTCACTCCTCTGCTCAAAACCCTCCATTGCTCCCCACGAACTGCCCCCTTCCCATTACCTCTCTGACTTTATGTCCTCCTGCTCCTTCCTGTACTCAGCCTATTTCAGCTACACTGGCCTCTTCCCTTTGCTCAAACACACCAGCCATGCTCCTGCCTCACGGCCTTTGCATTGACTATTCCTTCTGGGTGGAACACTCTTCCTTCAGATATCTCTCAGGACTTACTTCTCATCTCTATTCAAGACTTTGTCCCAAATCACCTCTCACTGCATTAAAATTGCCATCTTCCTCTGCCATCCAATAATGTGTTCCCAATCCTCTTTCCTCAAACACTGGGGGAGCAGGAACCTTGTCTTTTCTGTTCCCTGCTGTATCCCTGAGGTCTAGAACGGTGCCTCCCACATCATAAGTACTCAACGAATACTTCTTCAATGAAAGATGAATGAACCCTCCTTATATCACCTCATACACTCCTCTGGCTTCAACTATCAGTTTCACGACGAACCCAAATCCATATCTCTAGTCGAGGCCTCACTTCCAAGCCCCAGACTAGATGTCTCCATCTGGCCACTGAGCATCATGACTTGGACAGCTCCCAGGCATCTCAAATGCGAAATATCCCAAGTAGAATTATTTTCTTCCACCTCCCTCCTCAAGCCACCTCCTCCTCCTGTGTTCGCTATCTCAGTAAATGGTGTTGCCCCTCCATAATTGCAAGCCAGAAACCTAAGAGTTATCCCAGACCCCTCTCTTGCTCACCCAAACATTCACTCACATCCAATCTATCACCTACCCTCACCTACTTCTCCAACCTCATTTCATACCATGCCCCTTCACTGTGCAGCCACCATTGACTTCCATGCTTTCATACATGCTGCTCCCTCTGTCTTACTATTCTGTCCCTCTCTCAACCTTCCCCACTCAACCCCAGGTCCGACGTTTTTATCCCAAGTATCACCTTCTTCCCAGGATTCCTCCCATAGTGTCCAGTGCCTACAAACCCCTATCACATTAATAATTAGCTTACTTATCCATCTCCAACACTCGGCTCTGAGGTCCTAAAGACAGAGACCATGGCTGATTGCATCCTGGAGTCTAACATAGTATCTACCATACAGGAGGTGTCCAAAATATGTTTGAGAAGCAAATAGATCCTAGTAAACCAAATAAGATACCTGGGTTGAGTATGTTATTTTAATTTATGATGAAAAATATATAGATTATCATTATAAAAATGATTCCAATTCTTTCCAGTGCCTGGCCCATAGTAAGTATTCAATATATATTTTGCTGAATGAAAAATAAATAAATGCAGAGGAAACAGCCTTGACAATGGCAAGGAGATACGAGATCCAGCAATGTGGGTCATTTCTGGGGCACTGGAGCTCACGATTAGTGGTGGATGTGTGGCAGGATGGCAGAATATGAGGGAAGAAGGAAGAATAGGGAGAGAGATAAAGGGCCTTGAGTGTGGGCTCTGTTCTGCAGGCAGTGGGGAACCCTTTATAGCATTAAGTCAGCAGAGTGATCGATCAGATGGTTTAGAAAGATCCCTCTGTCAGAAGAACGCAGGACAAATTGGCAAGAATCAGGTGAGGTGGACTTTGGAAGATCAAGTAGAAGGCCACTTCAGTAGCTTGGGAGTCTGAGTGGTGAAGGTCTAGCTAGGCTGGGTTCTGGACACATTTGAGAAGTCAACATGGATCTTCCAAAGTAGCAGACTTTCTCCCAAAGGCTGAACTATGAATGGACAAGGCTCTCAGAGTCCCAATACTGTCACAGTAGACCAGCTCATATGTATGGCTTAGGTTAAGGGTTACCCTTATCTTCCGATGTAATTCATGATCAGTTTGATGAGGTTGTCATGGGCTCCAAAAACCCATTGAAGCACAAATGTCACCCACACTTCCACCTAAGTTACAGATGTTCCTAAAAACCTCTGGAAATACAGCAAAGACTACTGGCTACTTGCCCATCATCTCTCTGGTCCAGAAATGAAGGGTCGCATAATGGGAAAAACTGGGGTCACTTGAGGCAACCACCTGCATTTACAAGATCCAAGGATCTTTCTTCTTTTTCTGCCTTTTTGCTCTAGTCTAGGTGAAAGGAAGGCTAAGGGGTGCTGGTCAAAGTTTGAGCCAGTTGTGAAAATGGGTTTGGACATCAAAAGATCCAGGACATAAGATGGAGTGTTTTTAGATGCCCCAAAACAATATGTCAAGGTGACCCAGCTTGTTAAAGCAGTGCTATCAAGGCTTCACATTGAATTGATGTGGTCATTGGCCTGGCTGGGCCATGGATCACAGGCATATGAATCCCAGAAGTTCTTCTATCAGACTGATATTTCCTATGGGGCTCTAATAAAATGGGCATTGTTTGTATGTATGGTACACTTCTAAAACTAGCTTCGAGGGGGCTGGCGATTGGCTAGAATCCCTGCCACCAAGAATCACATCTGCCTCTTTCAACAATGACCCTGGGATGAGGAAAGTGTGCTTCGTTTTGAAGTGTGTTTTTAAAAATAATAATACTATATGAGAATATGAGAACTTGAATTACTTAATTTTAACCATTTTAGGTAAAAGCAATAATAATTTGAGAAGTTTCAATGTGTGCTTTTTTCTTTTTCTGTTCTAATGTTCTCCCAATCTCCCTTGCCTCAAAACCAAGGAACCCATAGAGAAGTCACCATTCTGAAGCCACCTGTCCCAGTGCTGCTCTGCTAAGTCTGTGAACCAAAACATGAAGTCCCATATACAGGACACTCAATGAAGGACATGAGACAGTGTCTTTCTTATTTACATTCCACTGGGGAAGAAACTGAGGTTAGTGACCTGGCCAAAGCTGCAGTTGGTGATGGTCTAGCTGAGACTTGAAGTTATGCCCCAGATTCCAGAAAGATCCCCATTCCATGGGGACCATCTCTGTTTTGAACTTGTCATTTCCCAATTTGACACTCCATGTTATAAAAGCACACTCCAGGGCTAGAATGCCCGCATCCGGATTCCAGTTGTACCACTTACAAGTTTAATTTTCTTTAGATTTTTAAAATTTTCTGTACTTAGTATGACAGTAAATAGTAAATTTTTAAAAACAAACCCTCTTGGTTCCCCTGAAGGGAGACAGTGCTCCCTCTGTCTTCCCAGCCATTGCAGCTGCTGTTCCATTTGTCTGGGACCCTCTTTTCCCTACTTCTATGCCTATTTCACTCTAGATTTCAGTTTGGACTTAATTTTCTCCAGGAAGCTTCTTTGGGCCTTCCATGGTTGAGTTAGGATCCCGTCTTCTGAGTTCCCATGGCAGCGCTTACCCCATCCAGCAATTACCACCCCGCTCCTGCTTCCATGTCTGCCTCCCCAGTGAAACCGCGAGCTAACAGCCAGACTTAGTTTTGTATCCCAAGGACCTAATAGTAGCACATTCTAGGTGCTCAACTATTTGTGAAACGAATAGATGGATAGATAAAGGAATGGACAGTCAGTGAGAAAAAGTCAGTAGACCAAAGAATCAAGGATATTCTCTTCTGGACCCTGAATTCCGAGCGGGGGTCCCCAGTGGCGCTTGACTTCAATCATGGGGTGCACCGTGACTGGTCTCGGTTCCCAGGCATGAAGGATAAGTTCCCACCACCCAAAGACTCTTGGGCTCCCTTGCTAGTCCCTGCCTTCTGCAAGAAGACCCCAGAACACAGACAAAGCCGCCAAGCGACCGCAGTTCCAAGAGTAGGAGGAGAGCTGCAATCTTCCGTGCGCCTCGCATCGCGCGCCCTGCCTGTCTGCTGGGCGCAGAGAGGGCGCGCACCATGAACGCCCGGATTTTCGCGCCCTCAGTATCCTCCGAGGGTCTGGAGCTGGGGATAGAGGTTCCACGTAGCGGAGAAGCCGGCGGGGCGGTTACAGCCCCCGTAATCCCCCAACTCCAGCTTCCGTCACCTCCCTATGGCTGCGCCCCCCTCCTGGGGGACGTGCTCTGGGCCCGGGGCCGCCGGGGCGGGGAAGGATCGGGCCCTGGGCGGGGAGAAGTATTTATATAGCGGCAAGAAGGGGCGAGGGAGCTGCCGCCCTCCCGTCCGCAGGACACCGGGAGACGAGGGGCTGCCCGCGCTGCCTCCGGTCCCTTCCGCGGTTCCCGAGGTCACCACGGGCTCCCCGCGGTCCGCGGCACTCGGCGCTGCGCCCGGGGGGTGCGCTCTATCCGCTCAGTGCGCGCCGCGAGGAAACCCGCCCAGGGCTTGGAAAGTGTAGGGCTGGGGACCGCGTGGAAGTTTCCCCGAGGTAAGTCCTGGGACCGAAGTCCGCTGGGACGGCAAGAGCCAGAACTAGGTTTGCAAGTGGACAGTAGTTGCATGGCAGGGACGAGCCAGATAGAGGGGCTGCGTGAAGACTGCGGCGAAGGAAAGAATTGAATTTCAGAAGCTCAAAATCGCCTCCCTCTGTTTTTCACCTCCTGCGGTCTGAGTTAGCTGCCCTCACCCCGTCTTTCTCTTGGTTTCCTGCATCCCTTTGTCGGAGAACACTCTGTTGCCACTCTCTGCTCCGGGCTCGGTGTCCCCCACCGCACACCCGAGTGCCTCGAAGGCTGAGAGGTGCCTGACTCACCACTGCGTCCCCATGCCCAGCCCAGGGCCTGGCATGTGGTAGGCACCCGGAACTACGCTGGAACGGATGAATGAGGTTAACTAGCCTGGGGCAGGAAAAGTCACTCCCAGCCTGTGCTTGTGCTTCTGCACCTCGCCCAAATCTGTTAAAGATGGGTAGAGGTTTATTGTTGTCTGAGGGGAGGGGAGAAGACAGAAAAAAAGGCGCCCTTTTATAAATGTCCAGTGACATTCTGCAATGAGTGGAACCCTAACTACCTGGCTGAGTGTCAGCTGTGCAAATGATTTTGATGAGGGGAGGAGGCAGGCTGAAGAGGGAAAGGCATTGGAACTAGGAAGTGAGTTCTTTTCTTCTGTATCCCTTTGTGATAGAGATTTCTCACTTCTCTTTGTAGAAGTCTATCTATGGAGATATTTAGAGATGATCTTTGCCAGTGGGGGAAGCAGTTTTGAGAGGGGAGAAGGGTGGTGGCATTGATTAGGACCGTCTGAGATGTGGGTGAAAGTCACAAGGGGAGACAGCAAGGATATCAGAAGTCTGGAGAATTTCTGTGGTTACAGAGTCAGCAGTCATGTTGCTTTTTAAAATAAAGATCTATTTGATGAGTAGTATTTTCAATATAAAATTTTCAAGTATTCCATTTTGAAGTTACAATGCTAAACTTAGTGTTTAGTGTCTCAATAAAGGGGATCACCAACATAAAAATCCTGAAGAATCTAAATAAAGTGTTTTAAAATACATGGCCTTAATTTCCTCCCTCCTCCTCATTTTATTCCAAAACATTAGAAGTGCAGAGGAGAACTTGAAAAGAAAGTTTGTCTTCCACCCAAAAGTACTTGTGTTTCGGACTATGTGCCATGTGAAATTAAATTTTGTGATATACGTGAAAGACCTTAAGCACTCATTGGAGAATCATCTTTAGTTTTTTTTTTTGGTAGCAAAAACCTATTAATTTTACCAAATCTTCTCGTGAAACAATTCTCAAAAATGACCCTTTTTAAATATAATATATTTTCAATTTCCACTTTTCCCGTTTCCTTCAGATAGTCGGAATTTCAGAAAAGTTTGAATAGTTGGGATATTTGTAAAGAAAAGAATTATTTATTTGCACAGACAGCACAATTAAGTCACCAAATGAAGGTCAGGTTACAAGAATTGTGAATAAAAGTTGGTGCGTTATTTACTCATCTATGTACACAGTACGCTACATCGTCTCGCTAATATAATGGTCTTAAACATGACTGAAAAAACTCTTTCCTGTCAGTAAATATCTCCTGCCCCTGGAATTTCTCAAAAAATATGTGATTGCTAGCTATACACTCTGCCAATAAATAAAAGTGGTCCAGACTAAGGAGTACGTGCTTATAACCAAAGATCGCTCCCTCTACAGTCCCCAGAAAGTAGAATGAAGATTCGATTTGCTATGTTTCTACTTTTATAAGGATCGTGAATATAAGACTTTTCCAGGGTGATCAAATGTTGGCCAGAATCTTTCTTCTCCTTTCCTGACCTTGTTGTTGTTGTTGTTGATAAAGTAGGACGTGGTTTAGCTTTGCTCTGAAACAGGTCTAAGTTCGAGTTACAAACTAGCTTGCATATTCGCTTAACCTGAGTCTTTTCTCGCCTATCACGTGGAACAACTATACTATCTACCTCACAAGGTGTGAGAAAAAATAGGAAGATCCTTATAAAATGCCGGGCATAATTGCTCAATAAATGAGGGTGATGGGGATGGTGGTGGTAAATTGTAAGGATCAAGGCAAACGGAAGTGTTCCCAATAATTCAGTTAATGTTGAACCCAATTTTATTCCGTTTTGACCTCCATGAAATACCTTGTTTCCATGGAGTGTAACACATGATTCACAGAAATGCATAAGCTGCCAAATATTGTAATCTCCCTTTTGCCCTGGAAGTGTTCCAGTTTGTAGAGATCATTTAAGGAAAGGCCTGTCACTCAGACATGCTGGCTGAGACGTTGGGAGTGTGGCCATTCCGATTTCACTACGGATTTCTTCCTATCTTATGCTTGACAGCGGGGGGGGGGGGGGGGGGGGCTCTTTTCCCAGAGAAGACAATTTCTTCCCGCAGGTGGAAGGCTTTGAAAAGTGCACTCAGTATTTAAGTGTCTTCGAAGAATGATAATAAAATCTTTCTACTTTCAGCAGAAAGGTATTATATTTACATTTTCAGAATTTTAAAATAAAGGCCCAAAAATCAAGTTCTTCATGGGAATGGAGAGTTAAAAAGGCATAGGGGATCCTTCAGAAAAGGGTGACTCATTAAAGGTCAAACTTTTTTTTTTTTTGAGAAAGATTAGCCCTGAGCTAACTACTGCCAACCCTCCTCTTTTTGCTGAGGAAGACTGGCCCTGAGCGAACATCCATGCCCATCTTCCTCCATTTTATATGTGGGACGCCTACCACAGCATGGCTTTTTGCCAAGAGGTGCCATGTCCACACCGGGGATCCGGGCTGGCGAACCCCTGACCGCGAGAAGTGGAATATGCGCATTTAACCACTGCGCCACCAGGCTGGCCCTAAAGGCCAAACTTTTTAAGTGAAGAAATAATATAGAGATTTGGTCTCACTCCCTCTCCTGGTTCCTTACCCTCCTTTCAGGCTTGTCTTTTCTTAGGGTGACCCCAAGGCGCTGGCAGGGGACTTTGGAAGGGATTGCCATGAATGAAATGGATACTGTTTAGTTAACATAAACCATGTGCAGAGGAAAAGATCTCTTGTGTCTCTCACAAGTTCCCACATGGTACCTGGCGCTTAGTAGGTACTCAATAAATATCTGATAAATGAATGACTCAAAACCTCAGAAGTCTGGCTGAGGTCTTCGTCTCATGTAAATCTGGAGTAGTTACACTTAGAAGACCCACAAACATGCAAAATCTCAGGCAAGATAAAGGAGGCGGTGTCACCTCTGCTTGGGTCTGGGCTTCTGACCTTCCCTTTTGCTGCAGCAGAAACAGCTGTCTACCTTTACTGACACTAAATCTTACCTTATGAGCTGTCCTGATTGACTGGGATAACCCTAAAAGCTAATACTTTTTATGGTTCCAAATAACAAGTCTAAGGAAATTCACTGATTTAGTTTTGCCATGAATAGAGTTTTCCCCCAAGTGCTCAAATGGTAGAGGGGAGGGAAGAAAAATGGAGCATACGAACTTAATCTTACGAATATAAACCTCAACATTCCCCCAAACCGCAAAGACATAATAAATAGACGTTTAACCATTCTTTAGCAATTTACAATTAAGAATTGGGTACTGATTTGACTCTAAAATGTTTCTGTAACACTCTAAGTACTGTATCCCAGACTTTAAAGAGGAAAGATTTTGCCAGAGTTAGTTGGCAAAGGCGTTTGTGTTGGCTTGAAAAAACATAAGCTAATCACTTATTGACTCCTTTAAAAACAACTTGATTAATGTTTGGCGAGAAATTCTGACTGCAAGTCTCCATTACATGAGTCCAAATACAATAGAACTTTGAAGATCATGAGCAAGTTATAGTCACATTTGGCTACTATTGTTTGGTGGAAAAACTCCCAGAGGGTGTCAGATGGTCCGTGTGCCATCTTTCGGTACCCCTGCCTCACTGTAGGCCAGCTTCGGTAGTTAACTCTATAATCACATTTGCTTCCACATTTCTCTGGGACGGTTAGAATCTGTAATCCTAAAAAGATGATGTTGTACATTGTAGCAGACTTCCCTAATGTCCAGGCTTTTCTCTTCTCTGCGGGCCAGCAGATGATGTCAGAGCCCTGCCCACGTTCCCTCTGTGTGCACTGTTTCAGTGCGTGCTGGAGACTTCTTCCTTCAAGTGCCTGTGAAGGCATGAGGGCTTTCTCTGGTCTTGGGAGCATGCCTGACTTAAGTGGAGGAGGCCAGAAGGGCCTGGGAGTTACCACTCCTGGGAACAACTCTCGCCCAAGACTAGATGAAAGTTGGTGAATAAATATCCCAGCTTTCTCACACCTTGGGGGAAGCAATGCTTGAGGTATGATGTATCCATTCTTCCAGAGGGGCCCAAGCCAACGAGCTCCAGCTGCCCAGAAGGGTAACCTGCCTGCTCCTTAACAATCCTGCATTGGCTTCCTTCGCTTCCCTGTCTCACTTCCCTGCTCCCCGACAGCGCTTCCTCCTAAATAAACTGTTTACACAAATTCTTGTCCAGAGTGCTTTTGGGGAAACTCAGTCTCTCATAAGCTTGTTAGCTATTTCAGTAAATGCCGTGTTTTAGCTATAAGTATACCGTAGATTCTGTCCTAGCCAAAAATTGAATCAGAATGGAATTCTTGCTTTCTACACCGAAGAACAGAATTTTGTCCCTACCCAGTGCTGTTTCACTTGTGTCTGGGTCGGTTAGTTTGTTGGTCATGACCTGATCCTGAACTCCCATCATCTCTTTGAGAACTATGTCATGGAGACAGGGAGGGAGATATCAGTGAGGACTCAGGGTGACCTGATCATTAGAGAAAGAGCACATTTCTCTGGTTATGAGAGTGGCTCAAAAACATGCTCTGTAAAGATGGAACTGGCCTCTCAATATTCTGTTGGGTGTTCCTATCCCCTCCACAGGCTTGGTCACCATTTACTTACTGTATTAGGGTTCTCCGGAAATAGAATCAATAGGATATATAGAGGTATATGTAAGAGGAGATTTGTTATAGGAATTGGCTCACATGATTATGGAAGCCAAGAAGTCCTATGATCTGCCATTTGCAAGCCAGAGAACTAGGGAAGCCGGTGGTATAGTTCAGTCTGAGTCTGAAGGCCTGAGATCCAAGAGCACTGATGTTTGAGGACAGGAGAAGGTGGACGTCCCAGCTCAAGTTAAAAGAGCAAATTCACCCTTCCTCTGCCTTTTTGTTCCACTCTGTCCCTCAATGGATTGGATGGTACCCACTTGCGTTGGTGAAAATGATCTTCTTTACTCATTCTATCAATTCAAATACTAATCTCTTCCAGAAACACCCTCACAGGCACACTCAGAAATAATGTTTTAGCATCCCTTATCTCAGTTAAGTTGATGTATAAAATTAACCATCACATTTACCAGTTACTTCATAACCACCCCGCCCCCAAGCCAGACCTTTCCTCAGAATTCCAGATCCAGATATCTAACTGCCCACCAGGCACTTGAACATCTTTCACCACAAACCCAAGAAATCCCACATGCTACTCGTTATCTTCTCCACAAACCCTCCCCTCTTGCTGTAAATGGCACAACCCAATGGCCCCACCAGAACACTCTGAAGTAGCCTTGAAGCCCTGTCTTTCTCCCTAGCCCTCATCAACAACCCACCTAATGACTTTTTAAGTCCTACGATTTAATTTCCTAATGATCTCTGTAAACTTCTCTCCATTCTCCCCATCATCTCTGCTCCTAGTTCCCAAACGCCATTCTCTCTTTCACCCAGAAAACAACTGCCTCCTAGTCCACTCCCTGCCTCTGGTCTTGCTCCTCTTCTAGCATTCTCCTTATTTCAGCCTCATTGAGCTTCCTAAAACTGTCTCCTCATACTTTCCTCTGCTTAAAATGCTCTAATGCCTTAGATAAAATCCAAAATCCTTATCGTGGTTGAAAATCCTCCCACTATCAACCTTTATCTACCTGTCCTTCCTTATGCCTTCCTCTTTCTTTGCCATCACTCTCAATCCTTCGGTTCCTTAATGAGAGCTTGCTATCTCCCAGCTTCTGCCATTTGCATTTGGCATTTCCGCTACCTAGAAGAGTATGATAGTTCTGTTGGATTCAGCAAGATAAACACTATGCTTGACTTGATCCTGTGATGTTTTGAGATGGTAAAGGCAACATTCTAGAAGGTGTAAGTTAAAAGGACACTTTTATAAAGGGGCTTTGGGTGGAACCCAGAGGGAGGAAAGTGTCATTTAGCTAAAAGCATCCTGCTTTTCTGATGTCCTTTCAAACCTTGCATGGAGTGGGTTTTTGGAAATATGTGATATAATAACATATAATGGTGTCTAATTCCCTCACACAGTTTCTTCCAAACAATACTTCTCCTTAAGCTTCAACATCTGCATTCCCTGGACTAATGCCACGAATCCAGTTTCCACACTGAGGAGCTTTTTCCAAGAGTTTTGCCTTAATAAATTGTTCTCAACTGCAGTTCCTTCTCGGTTTTCCCCCTTCTCCATGATTACTGTAATCGTCCTGAAATAGCACCATTAAGCATCTAATGATTGGGCCTCCAGGGACCTGTCATGACAATGCTCACAAACCCTGGTACACATTTGTAGGGGATTTAACTGGGTGGAGGCACTAAACGCATCAACAGACGCGTACTGGTCAATGAATAAGGCAAAGAATTTTTAGATTTTTGTAGTGGGGAGCAAGTTAAGTACATAATTGGTGGAGAAATGAGGATAATAGCACCTCCAGGAGCTGTCTGCACACTTTAAAGACTTTTAGGTATTATTAGCTCAGTTACTACTTTGGCGCACTTACTTAAGTCTCTGGCAATCCAGTTTTCTAGTTGACTGGGCCATGGGTACCCCGCCCCACTTTGGCACACAAAATTTGGAACCCCCCCTTTGTTTCTACATATCCCAACAATTTGGGCACACACAGTCATTTGTAATTAATAGTCATTACACTAAGAAAAATAGGCAAATTGGTGGTTGATAGTGTTGTCTATGTTAGAGACCTACCTCATAAATCCATAAATGTGTATGCCTAGATGCAGAATACTTTAGATAGTTGCCTGCTTTCTCCCTTAAACCTGAAGGATCTTTGAATACTCCAATTCAGAGAGTTTTCTACGTTAATTAACTCTGCATTTATTAAGCACTTTATATACATTATCACATTTAATCCTAATGACAACCCTGTGGGGAAAGTAATGTCATTATCCCCCTTCCACAGATGAGGGTTGAGGTTTCAAGGTGCATCAATTGTTCAAAACCACAGCAGACCAGTGAGGGGACTTGAATTCAGGGTGTGGTAAAACCCAGGCCTTGACACTGCTACTTGTCCATTCTACCTGGCAGGCTGGGAAATGTGTGCTTCAAAAGCCTAGAAGCTTCCAATGCTGATGCTCAACTTAGATCCCTGTATGGTCAGAATAATAGTTCAGAAATCATATTTTTCATGGTAGGAGGATATTTTGACTCATATTTTTTAGGAGAGAGAAGAAGGGAGAATGCTGAACTCAACATGAACATCAAGTCCCAAAATGGTGATGTTTGAGGAGCTACAAAACTCTGTAGCTGGAATCTCTGTCATTGAAATTAACTTCAGTTAATATTTCCAACAGTCTATTCTCATTTTGCTGTTTGACTTTTTATAGAATCCTAGAATTTCAGAGCAAAAATAGGTCTTAAAAATCATACTAAGTATTTTTTGTAAACAAAAGTGATTGGTTTGTCCCCGATCCTTCCCCACAATTAAAATCCTTTAATGACTTCCCACTGATCTTGGGATAAAGAGAGAAATCATGAACAGGTTCTGCAAAGCCTTGCATGGCCTGGTCACTTCTATTCTAGCCTATCCAGTGCCATGCTCCCCTTCATGCCATGTTCTATTCATACTGGACTTCCTTTGGTTCCTGACCATTCTGTTCTCCTTCCTGCCACAGGACCTTTACACGAACTCTCCTCCCTCCTGGAATACCACACTTTTCCTGGCCTGGTTAACTCTCACCCTTCCTCCGGATACTAGCTCAAACCGCAGTTCCTTAAGGAAGCCTTTCCTGACTCTCCAAGTTAATCAGTTCTCTTTATTATATGTCATCACCGTATATAATAATTCGACAAATACTTAATAAGCACTTCTTTATGTACAAGCCCTATTTTAGGTGCTGGAAAACAAGATAGACAAAGTCCCACCTCCAAGAAGGATACGAACAATAGAAAAATCAGGAAATAACTTCCAGATGGTGTTAAATGCTAGGGAAAAAACAGCCTTTTTTAAAGAGTTAATGACTGACGGTAATGGAGTGGGAGGTTATTTTGGATGGAGTGGCCAGGAGGGCCTCTCTGAGGAGGTGACATTTGAGCAGAGACCTGAGTGAACATGGGAGTGAAACATGAGGCTACCTGGAGGGAAAGGACATTTCCAGGCAGGAACAGCTCTCGCATGTTCAGAGTAAAGCAAGGAGCAGTGTGGCTGGAGGGGAGAGAATGAGAGGGAGAGTAAAGAGGATGCGATCAGAGACCATGGGGCGTGGCCCACATCAAGTAGAGCCTTATGGGCCATGCATACAGTATTGGAATTTCATTTAAGTCTGATGGAAAGTCATTGAAGATTTTGAATATGAGGATATTGATCTAATTTATGGTCTTCAAAGAATACAGTCATCCCTTGGTACCCGTGGGGACCCAGGCTGCTCAAATCCCTTATAGAAAATGGCATAGTATTTGCATATAACCTACACACATCCTCCTGTATACTTTAAATCATCTCTAGATTACTTATAATACCTAATACAGTATAAATTCTATGTAAATAGTTGTTATACTGTATTGTTTAGGGAATAATGACAAGAAAAAAGTTTGTACATGTTCAGTACAGACGCAACCTTGGTAGGCCTTTCGATCAGCAGTTGGTTGAATCTGCAGATGTGGAACCCGCAGATATGGAGGACAGACTGTACATTAAGAAGGGTAGGGAGGGCTGGCCCTGTGGCCAAGTGGTTAAGTCCATGCGCTCCACTGGCCCGGGGTTCATTGGTTTGGATCCTAGGCACAGACCTACACACCGCACATCAAGCCACACTGTGGCGGCATCCCTCATGGAAGAACTAGAACGACCTACAACTAGGCTATACAACTATGTGCTGCAGCTTTGGGGAGGGGAAAAAAAGAAGGGCAGGAGTCAAAGCAGGGAGATCTGTTGGTGCAGTGACCCAGGCAAGAAGCACTGGTGGCATGGAAGTGGGTGGGAGGTGGTGAGAAGTGGTTAGATTTGGAATATATGTTGAAGGTACTGTTGACAAGACATACTCATGGATGGGCTGTGCAGTCTTTGAGAAAACTCTACAGCAAGAAACACAGTTGTAACATTACACTTGTTGATGTAATTCTTTCAAAATTACCTTGCTCTCTCAGTGGACTGTAAGATCCATGAGGACAAAGACCATGTCTGGTTTCACTTTTCATTGCCTACCCCCTGCCATACACAGTGCCTAGCATAAATAAATCAAAGGATAAATAAATAACCTAAACCAACTTATTCTACAGATGAGGAAAATGAGACTCAGAGTTTAAGTTAAAGGACTGACCTAAGGCTTATCAGCTCAGACTAGAGTCCACATCTCCACACTCCTCATTCAGGCTTCTTTTCCTCTTGCAGTGGAACCCATTCCAAACACTATCCTCTTTTATTTGGGGGAGGAAGGGATTACCAAAATGTACTCCAAATATTCCTAATGGGTGACCCATCTGTTTAGCCAGGCACCCACAGATGCCAGCCAGCATTATTCCAATCACCTCTGAGGCTCTATTGGGGCACCTTGAGTCTGTGACATTTCTTCTTTCCTTCTTCAATCTTCTTTTCTTCTCCGGTAAAATCACTGAGCTTAGATCACTTGGTGAGTGGTGTGCCTAGGACCCCAAGGAGACTTGTGTTCTGTTCTGAAGGACACTACAGCTTTAGACAAGAGCAGCTGGTGTGCTTAATCTTCATACAAAAAGTTAACCATTCAAAACTGTTCACCCCCAAGGGCATTTTGAGAAAAAAAATTAGTTGAGGCAAGCTGTGATTAAGCGGGGGAAGAAAGAATAGAATGCAATTAAGAGTTTCCTCAGTTCTCTTGGAAGGGAAAAGCTGCCTGAAATGTAACTTTCTCAAGAAATGATCACATCCTTGGCCCTCTGCCTTTCTAATTAAATTCCTGATATGTATATATGGATATTTCATTTAATGAACAGCTGGTAAAATTGGATCCTGGCTCTGTGGAGATTTACCACAGCGCTTCAATGTTTCCGTGTGATTGAATGCTAATATTTAACCCTGGAATACAAGAAGAGGAAATTAGTCTAACCTAGCTGCTCATCATCTGGGGCCTTTTAGGCTGTACCCTCCCTGGTCTGCATAGTAATTGGTTCTGTTCTTTCCCATCAAGTTATTTCCACCGTGACCTTTCCTCTTGTCATTGCCCCTTCTTAGAAGCAGCACCCAGTGTGTTTTATGCCTTTCAGAGCTCTTTCTCATGCCCCGAGACCCAGTCTCCACTGTCCTGAAGTTTCTAGTCTAGTGAGGGGACAGACGTTAATGAGATAAACACTCAAATGAACGTTTAAACACAGATTTGAGACGTGCTATGAAGAAAAATAATAAGGCGCCTTGAGAGAAAAATCACAAAGCAGATCTAATTTATGAGGACCGGAGAGGCCCTCCCTGAGGAAGTAGCATTGCAATGAAGACCCGGAGGATGAGGACTGAGCAGCAGCAAAGGTAGAGGGGCAAGAACTTGGCCAGAGAGGGTGGCAGTGGTCAGATGGGCACAGGGCAGGGCTTCTCTAACTCTGATGTCCACACAGACCAGCTGGGGATCTTATTCACTGCAGACCGATTCACTAGGGTGGGGATTCTGCGTTTCCAACAGGCTCCCAGTGGTGCTGATGCTGCTGAGCTAAGAACCACATTCTGAGCAGCATCAGTATAGGCAAGGGCTGGCAAAGGTCTGCTGTAGAGAGCCAGATAATAAACATTTAGATTCTGTGGGTCACATTGTCTCTGTGGCAACTGTCCCACTATGCCATTGGGATGTGAAAGCAGCCAGGGATAGCATGTAAATGTATGTGTGTGACTGTGTTCCAATAAAACTTTATTTAACAAAACAGAGTCGGATTTAGCTCACAGGTGGTCGTTTGCTGACCCCTGCTGTAGGATCAGGTGGCATCAGTTCTCAATCTTGGCTGTATAGTAGAATCACCTGGATTTCAAAAATGCTCACCAGGTCCCTGTTCCAGATCAATAAAGTCAGGATCTCTGGGGATGGGGCCGAGGCATTGGTAGAGTTTGAAACTCCCCAGCTGATGCTAAGGTGCAGCCTGGGCTGAGACCCACCATGGGCCTTAATCTCATTTGATAGTCCCCTAATCTCTCAGCCCTAGGAGACTCCACTTTACTTTGATTCTGAGACACCATCAATTGCCCAATAGTTTTCAAGGAAGGGGAAAAAAACAGCAGGAAATGTACAAATCTATAGTAACACCCACCTGATTTCATGAATGTTAAAAAGGAGGGGTAAATGTGTACTTCAAATGCAGGAAATATGGTATTTTCATCCCTATTATACAGATGAGGAAAATGAGGCATAGAAAACATAAAGTACAGATTGTATGATGATGTGCCAAGGAGATATAGGTAAAATATGGCGACTCAGGTTGCTGAACCACCTTGGTTCCCCAGATGTGCAAGCCCTTCCTTCTCCTCCGGGCCCCTGCAGGTACGTGCTGGTCTCCCTGCCTTGGCCACGCTTCACCTCCTCTTGAGAATCCGTTAATTCGCGCTTCTTCCTCAGGTCTCCATTTAGCCATCCACTTCTTCTGGGGTGTCTTCCTGACTCCACTCTCCTGCCCTTTGTGAGGTTCTCCATCCTTTAGGGAAAGCTCATCTTTTTCTGTTTACACAGACTTATCCTCCAGGCCCTGGAGAAGTGGTGAGGGTGGGGACCATGACTGCCTTGTCATCATTTTAGCTCCAGCACCTGGTGTGATATTGTGATTTATAATAAATATATATTTTGGTCTTTGTCCATGGTTCCTAGTTCATAGCTCCCAAAACTCATAGTATTTCCTAAGCAATAAGAGCAATGGGAGCATCTTTTGTTATAATATTTGGTCTCTTGTCCTCAGTTCCTGAAATCGCTCCAGAGCCATAAAGGTGAAATGGTATCTTGTTACTCATAGTGAGCCTCTTTCTACCACAACTGGATTTATGTTAAGGAGGTGACTTTTGGAAAGCACCTAAAGATGGGGGCTGGTTACCAGGGGAACCAACCATGAGTAGAGGGTTGGAACTGTCAGTCCTACCCCCTGATTTCCAGGTGGGGGCTGGAAGTTGACTCAGTCACCAATGGCCAGTGATTTAATCAATCATGCCTCTGTAATGAAGCCTCCATGAAAAACCAAAAGGAAAGGGTTTGGAGACCTTCCATCATGGAGATGCTGGGGGTAGGAAGCTCTGCATCCTTTCCCCATAACTTTCCCTATGTATCTCTTCTATCTGGCTGTTCCTCAGTTATACCCTTTTATAATAAGCCAGTAATCTAGTAAGTATAAGTAAAATGGTTCTCTGAGTTCTGTGAGCCACCCTGGCAAATTAATCGAACCCTAGGAGGGGTCGTGGGAACCTCTGATTTATAGCCATTCGGTCAGAAGCACAGGTGACAATCTGGACTTGTATTGGCATCTGAATTGGGGTGGGGGTGTCCTGTGGGACTGAGCCCTTAACCTGTGGGATCTGACACCATCTCCAGATAGAAGACAGCCAGCTGGCATTAGAGAATTGTGTGGAGGTGTGGAACTTCCTCCCCCCCCCCCCCACACACACACATTGGAATTGGTGACCAGAACTGCTATACCTTGTGTATAGCAGGAGCACAGGAGTATTTGTGGAATGCAAGCACTTGGGGAAAACCCTATGAATAGCAGCAGAGCATTGTCTGATGTAGCGCTGGAAGATGAGAGGATGATGCAAAAAAGACCAGGTAGGGTCCTGCTCTGCTGTACACAGGTTGCTAGGAGTCAAAATCAACTCCACAGCACTAACAACAGCAATGCACGTTGGCCCAGTCCTGCTTATTGTTAGTTAAAGCAGAGGGCAGCACAGTGGTTTAGAGCATTTGTTCTCAATGTGTGGTACCTGGGCCTGTCACATCAGCATCACAGGGGAGATTGCTAGAAATGCAAATCTCTGGGCCCATCCCAGACCCACTGATTCAGTCTGGGGGTAGTGCCCAGCAATTTGGTTCAATTAACCCTCCCAATGATTCTGGGTGAGGACCACAGGTTAGGGGACAGGCTTTGGAGCCAAACTGCCTTGTTTCAAATCCTGCCTCTGTAGCTTAAAACTGTTTGGCTCCGGGAAATTTACATTGCCTTTCTGTGTCTCAGTGTTCTTGTCTATGAAGTGGACATGACAAAAATGATAGTAGCTACCTCAATTGGATTAACAACACAGAGCTGTTAGCACAGCTCCTGCTCACAGGAAGTGCTCAAAATAGGTTAATTAGCAGTATTAGCTGTGCAACTATGGGAAAATTCATTAACTTCACTGAATTTTACTTCCTTTATCTTTAAAACAAGGATAAAATCTTTGCCTCACAGGGTTTTGAAAGTTAAATGTGTGTGATGGTTAATTTTATGTGTCACCTTGGCTAGGCTATGGTGCCCAGGTATTTGGTCAAACACCAATCTAGAAGTTGTTGTGAATGGATTTTTAAGAAGCGACTAACATTTAAATCAGTGAACTTTGAGTAAAGCAGATTACTCTCCATAATGTGGGTGAGCCACATCCAACCAGTTGAAGGCGGAGAAGACTGAGGGCTCCCAAGTTTCCGGAGAAGACTGCCTTCAGACTCGAAACTGCAACATCAACTCCTACTGGAATTTCCAGCCTGCCCTGCAGATTTCAGACTTGCCCATCCCCACAGTCACATGAGCCAGTTCCTTAAAGCTCCCACTCCATGTATCTATACAGATACAGGTATAGATATATTCTCTATATATGCAACACATATATACATACACATGCTACGGGTTCTATTTCTCTTGAGGCCCCTAATACAATCTGTTAAATATGCGTTCATCAGGATTTCTCAACCTATATAGTTTCCCAACTGTTGACATTTTGAGCCAGACAATTCTTTGTTGTAGAGAGCTGTCTTGTAGAATGTTTAGCACCATCTGTGACCTCTACCAACTACATGCCAGTAGCACTGACCCCCTCCCCCGAGCAGTAAAAATAAAAAATCTCCCCTGACATTGCCAAATGTCCCTGGGGACAAAATCTCGTCCAGTTGAGAGCCACTGGTATAAATAACTATGAAAATGCAGGAGCCGTTTCTCCCTAGTTCATCACCATTAAACCTGTGCTGGCCTGCTGCTCAGGGAGCCCCACACACTTCCCTTCCCTCCTCAAGACGAGTTCATCAATTTCCACAAAAATCTGGCTCAAAACCCACCCCACCAAAGGTGGCCCCAACGGTCCCCCTCCCCTTTCAGATCTCGCCCCTATGCCTGTCTTTCCCTGTGCTCATTTCTCTTGATCACACTGTTTTCCAACTGTCCTCTCATAGCTTCACATAGCTGTACTTTGCCCGCTTCCCCTGAACCTCCTCGGGGGAAGGGGCAGCCCTGGTAAGAGGAGCAGATCGTTTTATTTGAGTCCAAATCCTGCTGGTTGCCAGCTTGCGACCTTGGGGTAGTCATTCATTCTTCCTGAGTTTCAGTATTAATAGCTGCAAAATGGGAATAGTTAAGTCTATTTTATAGAGTGGTTATGAAGCACAAGTACTTTTTAAACTATAAAAATATACAATTTTCCCCCCAAAGCAAAACCATGGCTTTCCTATTTTTTTGTAACAGAAAGCCAGTACAGGGGCTTTTGGGATGAAATATGCCCTTGGAAAATGCTAAATGAACAAATGAGTACATGAATTTGCATATCATATTTTGCATTTTGTTTTAATTTATTTTCTTCTTCTGATAGCTTTTAAAGTAATGTAGGCAGAGTCCTTTCTGTGTCCTTCTGAGATTAATATATAAATTACCTAGTGGGGCAGTTGCCAAGGCAATGCAATTTGCCTGGTTATTGACTTCAAGTTCCTGGGATGATGGCACTCATCAATAATTCCAACCTACCCCCATTGTCTACATCTTCATCTCCTCAGGGAGTCTGAGACCAAGTATTTGTCCTTTAGAACTGGCTGAAGCAGTTCTCTTCCAAAAATCATCTGTGCCCCTCACCCCGCCTCCCGTGCCAAGGCATTGAGATGCTGATTTTCTGATTTCCTACAGCCCTCTGGGCTTGCCCGCCTGCGTCATAGCACAAATCTACCTCCCTGCGCACTCCCCCAGCAGACTGTGACTTCCTGAGTTTGAGGGCTGTGTTTACTGGAGTTTGTATTCCCAGGGGTGATGTGCTGTTTGGCCAAAGCAGGTGGCTGCATTCATGAGTATGATGATGACTCAGTAGGGCTCCAAGAGTATGTGTCCATCTGCCTGCAGAGTGTCTCTACTTCCATGGCATGTAAACACCTCAAACCCAGCATTTCAAAAAAAACATGAAGCCTGGATCTTCCCTCCTGTACCAGTTGTCTAATTTTGCAAACAAACCATTCCAAAACACAATTGTCTTTAGTGGCCTAAAAGCAATGTCCCTTTCATGGTTCCGTGGGTTGACTGGGATCCCCTGGGCAGTCCTTGTCCAGGGTCTCGATCAGATGGTGGCTGGGGCTGGAGTTATCAGAAAGCTTTTCAGTCACACGTCTGGCACCTGAGCTGGGATGACTCGATCATCAGAGGGCTGGTCTGAAATCTGTCTCTTTTTTTCCACAAAGCCCCTCCATGGGACTAGCTTGGATTTCTTCATAACATGGCCATCCCAGAATAGTGGAACTTCTTATGTGCTGATTGGCTACTTCTTCTCATGCTCCAGTAGCTCTGTGAGCCTGGGTGGAAGCCTCAAGGCTTTTTATGACATGGTATTGAAAGTCTCAAGACGTCACTTCTGCCACATTCTATTGATCAAGTAAGTCATAAAGCCAATCCAGGATCAAGGGGAGGGAAATCGGATGCCCCTCTCAATGAGAGCAGTAACAAAGAAGTCATGGACATATTTAATCTACCATATTTTCTAACAAGTGCAGTTTCTTGTCTCTGTCAATGATTCTTTTGTATCCTTACATCTCAGGAATTTTTTTAAAGGGAACATATTGAAATGAAAATAGAAATCCATTTATTCACTATTTTGGGATACTTATTTCCCTACCAGATTGGTTTTCATGAGACATGAACACTCCCTTTTCAAGAGCCTCTGTTGGTTCCTTCTTACTTCCTGCATTATATCATTTTATATTCTTTTTTCCTCCCTTATTTATGATGTCTTTGAAATATACAGAAAACTACAAAGAATAATGTAAAAAATACCCCGTATCAGATTTTATGCTAACATCTTGCAATGTTTGTTTCAGACTTTTTTAAAGAAATAAAATATTCCAGATAAAGTTGAAGTCCCCTTGGTCCCCCTCCCTGATCCTATTTTCCATTTTGACTTCCCAGAGGGGACCACTGTTCTTAAGTTAATTTGTGTTATTCCCAGCTTTGCTTTAATATGAATATGCTTTAAAAAGTATTTTGATATATTTTAATAGTTTTACATGGATGACATTATACTTCTTCTGGGACATCTTCCCTGATCCTTTCATCGAGGGGTAGGAGCCCTACTGTGGTTAGGTCATATCAACTTACAACTAGTTTTCTCAATGTGTCTTGAGATTTATTCTTATTAAAGCATGTAGAGCTAAACTGTTCATTTAATGCTTGAACACTATTTTCATGTATAAGTATACACCAGCTTAATTACTTCTGTTTCCTCTTCACGAACATTTAGATGATTTTCAATTTTTACAAATGTTCATAGAAGTATTCTTGTGCACTTGTACCAGGGTTTCTCTAAGGCATTTACTTTAAATGAAATTTCTGAGTCATCTTTAATTTTAATTGATATTGTCAAATTGCTCTCTAAAGTGAATGTGTCAAATCATATTCCCACCAGCCGTGTACATGAGCTCTAATTTTCCTACATCCTTCTCAACCCTTGGTATTGTCAGTCTCTCTTTTTTGCTTGTCTAATAGGAGGGAAATGATGTGTCTATTGACCGTTCAGATCACCTCTGCTGTGAATTGCCTATTCATGTCCATTGTCCGTTTTTCTATTGGATGTAGCAGTTTCTTATTGATTTGTAGAAATACTTCGTATATTCTGGATAATAATCTTCTCGGTTTATTTTTGTTGTTTCTCTAGTCTAATTGTTTGTTTCTTACTTATGATGTCTTTCGTCAACATTTAACATTTCGATGTACTTACATTCACTCCTTTACAGTCTGTGCTTTATGGTATCTTCCTTAAGAATTTCTTCCAAAGTCATAATGATTTTGGTTTGTATTTTGACATATTGCTTTTGGAGGGTCTTTTCTTTTATCAGAGATTAATTTTAATAAATAGCTATGTTTTTCTTGAATAATCCCCCTCTCATCTTCCACGTTATTGTTGTCTAATATTTTAGTTATACTCTATTTTAAAACACCCCAAATTATTACTTTTTCCACAGTCAACACTATCATGGGGATGGGGGATGTTTAAGGGGAAATTATTTTCAATAGGGTGCTAACCAAAGGTCTAAGGAGTACATGATATTTAAACAAACACCTAAGCAAAGTGAGGAGGCAGAAAATGCAAAGGCTCTGAGATAGAACAAGCTTCTCCTGTTCAAAAAAATCTAGGTCCGTGAAGCTGGAATGATGGGGGTGGGGAGGGGGAGGAGATAAGGAGATAAGGAGATGAGGATTAGTAGGAGCCAGACCATGTAGGGCCTTGATGGACATGGTAAGAAATTTTCAATAAATGTGTGATTTCTCAGTATTTAGTTTAAAATAAAGCATTCTAGAAAAATCTGTAGTTGGGCATGAATAGAAGCATGGAGTCTAATTAGCAGGCTTTTGCTAAAACCCAGGTGAGAAGACGGCATCTTAGATTAGGGTGGAGGTTAAAAAAGGTGTTGAGAAATGGCTGGATCTGAGATCTACTTTGTAAAATAAAACCAACAATATTTACTCATGGGTGTGAAAGAAAGAGAGGAATCAATGATAACCCCTATGCTTCTAGCCTGGGCAACTTTGCAGTGGTGGTAACATTTACTGAGATGACAGCTACAGTCAACTGTGCATAATTTAACTGTTAATTGTTCTTTCATGGTTTAGTGTAGTTGTCACAGCTCAACAATGTGATTGTAGGTCTATGTCCCTCAACATAGGCAAACACAGCTGGGGACACTATATTCACATTTGATTGATTAGTTAATTCCACATCTATCAGTTAATAGCTGTGTGACTTTTGGCAAGTTACTTAACCCTCTGACTCAACCTCATCTGTAAAATGAGTCTAGTATTTATTGATACTCATTGGGTTGTTGAGGAGATTAAGTGCAGCCCTTAGAACAATGCCTGGCACATACTAAGCACTCAGTTAGTATTAGCTCTTCTTACTCATTCCCAGAACCCTCCCCTCAACTATAGTCAGTCAAACCAGGCATCTTATGAGTTACTCTTTACTTTAGGTTCTCAATGCAAGGTCAGAATATTTTTAAAAGCTGATAGAGAAAACCCATGCCAACTTTAGAATGCTTTTCTGTGACTCAATCTCTTTAGTTACCTCCTTTCTAAACCCGAAACTTACAAGATCAACAATTAGTAGATGTTTGTTGAGTGTCTACTTTGGGCTGTACTGCCAGGATATTAAAGAGGACCAGTTAGACCTACTGCCTGCCATCCTAAGCCATGTATGCTTTTGATTTAGCTGCAATGAATAAATATTTTATCAGTGACCCAACGTATTTCATTACTTTTCTGGTCCTTCTGGGTACTGCTGGACAGATCTTAGACTAGCTGATATCATTATTGGCTTTTGTGAATTGTGTCAGTATGGCTGCCCTTTTATAGCTTTAGACAAATAGAAAAACAGCCACTTGGAGATGAGGAGCCTCTATTCAGACTTAATGGGATCAGCTTTAAACAGCATAAATTCACAGCTGTTGATACTCACTCATTGAAAACGAAGAGAATTTAAAGAAATAATTTCCAGTAAAAAATCATTACAAGCATAGATTTTCTGGTACATTCTAACATGTTAGATAAAATTCCTTCATCCTCAGAGAACTGGATAGCATGCAAAGCTTTGCCTCAAGGAAAGCAATATGATGTAGTGGAAAAAGTACTGGACTCCGAACACTGGGGCTGGCTGTGACCAGGGGAAATGCTCGACCTTGCTAAGCCCCAGATATTTCCTTTGTAAAATGGGAATAATAATTCCTGTTTACCTCACAGAGGTGCTATCAGGGTTCAGGGAGATAATGGCTATGAAAGGACTTGGAAAGTTGCAAAATGTTATACCTAAGCAATGCTATACGTATGCAAGCCTATACAAATATTAAGGTTTGGAAACATTTTTGGGAAAGATTTTAAGAGAGGAAGTAAGTACAGTTCCTTTCCACGGTATTCCTTAGCCAGCGTCTTTTCTAGATTGCTCTTCTCACAAACAGTCCCATTGTAAAGATGGCAATTACAAGAATGAAAATAACAGCTAACATTTAATATCTACTGCAAAGCAGATGCTGCGCCAACTCCTTTATATGTATCAGTTTAACTCACACAACACTTCCTTGAAGTGGATGTGGTTACTAACACCATTTTACAGATGAGAAACATGGTCAAAGGGATTAGTTTACTTGCCTGGTCGTGCCATAAGCAGGCCACACAAGCTGGATTTTTATCAGGTAATCTGATGCCAGAACCTGTGAATTTAATTACTAGGCTACACAGCCTACAGCTGGATCAGAGTTAACTGGAGTGTGACCTCAGTGCTGGGAGTTGCCAAGTCATTTTCAGCGGAGTGATTCCCCCTGTGCTTCAGGAATTTGTTTTACTCCTCCTGTGCCCTGCTCACAATTCCTCTCCTGTCGCTACTATTTCATGCTATCCAACCATCACAGGTGTTGGGTGCTGCACTGGTTTAGGTGACACTTGCTGCTGTAGCAAATGAACCCAAAAACGTATCCTGGAAAACACAATAATAAGTTACGTTATTACTGATTTAAAAGAAGTGTGTGGATAAACACATTCATGGGGCAGCCCCTCTCCACACTGTCATTCAGGTCCTCGGGCTGAGAGTAGCTCTGCCATCTTCAGCGTTTGGCTTTTGAGATTGTCTCCAGTCTAGCCAACTGGAAGGGAAAAGAGGTGGAGGAGTGTCCTGTGAGAGGTATAAGGCCAGGCCTGGAAGCGGGTGACATCACTTCTGCTCGTATTCCACTGGCTAGAACTCTGTCATTTAGCCATTGCAAGTGAGTCTGTAACATATAGTCCCCAGCTAGCAGCCACTGCTCAATGACAACTCTGCAATGTGGAGTGGGCAGCCCAAATTTCAGTTAAATAGTTAGAATTGTCTGCTACTACAATCATGATTACGCTAGGTGGTTTATCATGGGTGAAATTTTATTTATGTGAGTTTCTTTAATTGGGTTGTTCAGGATTCCAGGGGGAGTTATGAACTTGGGGAAAGTTTTTTGGTCTCGCTTCCCTGTTTCCCCTCCCACTCATACAAAACTTATCACAGATGACAGTCTCAGAGGGACAAATTTTCTCCCTGTAAATGTTCCATACCTGTCCTCAACATGTCATTGGGCTCTTGGCTTAATTCCTTGATTTTTTTCTTTCCTCTAACTGTATTTAATTAATCAAAAAAATTGGTTATTCTTTTTCTACACATTTATTGGATCTCAGGTACACAGAATTGGATTAATTCTAATCCTTAGTTTATTACACACTCTCATCTATGGGTCCTTGCAAGACTTTCTACTTATTTATTTGCTTTTTCCTTAATGTAACAAACCCATGAAACTCTACCCATATGAAAGGAGAACATTAACAACAACTTATATCTACGATAAGTTCCCTCCCAGTCTCATCCCCTGCCTCCCACCGCCTATGTAAGTACTCTCCTGGATCTTGTATTTATTATTCCTTTGCTTTTTTTTAAAATAGACTTTATTTTTTAGAGCAGTTTTCAGTTCACAGCAAAAGTGAGCATAAGATACAGAGATTTCCCATATTCCTTCTGCCCCCACATATACACAGCCTCTCGCATTATCAACATCCGCCACCAGAGTAGTACATGATGAGCCTGCACTGACACATCATTACCCCCCAAAGTCCATAGTTTACATTACGGTTCACTCTTGTTGTTGTACATTCTGTGAGTTTGGATAAATTTGTGATGACATGTACCCACCATTACAGTATCATACAGAGTAGGTTTACTGCCCTAAAATTCATCTATCCTCCACCTATTCGTCCCTTCTTTCCCCTCAACCCCTGGCAACCACTGATCTTTTTACTGTCCCCCGGTTTAGCCTTTTCCAGAATGTCATAGACTTGGCATCATACAGCATGTAGCCTTTCAGATTGGCTTCATTCACTTAGTAATATGCATTTAAGCTTCCTCCATGTCTTTTCATGGCTTCATAGCTCATTTCTTTTTAGTGTTGAGTAATATTCCATCCACTGTCTGGATGTCCCACAGTTTATTCATCTGCTCACCTACTGAAGGACATCTTAGTTGCTTCTAGGTTTTGACAATTATGAATAAAGCTGCTGTAGACATCCATTTGCAGGTTTTTGTGTGGACATGACTTTTCAGCTCCTTTGGGTAAATACTAAGGAGCATGATTGTAGGATCATTTAATAAGGATATGTTTACTTTCGTCAGAAACCAACCTGTCTTCCAAAGAGGCTGTGCCATTTTGCCTTCCCACTAGTAATTTGTCAGAGTTCCTGCTGTTCCACATCCTCTCCAGTATGTGGTGTCAGTGTTTTGGATTTTGACCATTCTAATAGCTATTTGGGGTATCTAATTGTTTTCATTTGCAATTCTGTGATGGTATGTGATGTGGAGCATCTTCTCATGTGCTTATTTGTCATCTGTAAATCTTCCTTAAGGTGTCCGTTAAGGCCTTCGGCCCATTTTTTAATCGAGTTGTTTTTCTTATTGTCGAGTTCTAAGAGTTCTTTGTATATTTTGGATAACAGTCCTTTATCAGATGTGTCTTTTGCAAATATTTTCTAGCAGTTTGTGGCTTGCCTTCTCATTCTCTTGACATTGCCATTCACAGATTGGAAGTTTTTAACTTCAATGAAGTCCAGTTTATCTATTATTTCTTTCATGGATTGTGCCTTTGTTGTTGTATCTAAAAAGTCATTGCCAAACCCAAGGTCATCTACGTTTTATTCTATGTTGTCTTCTAGTGTTTTATAGTTTTGTGTTTTATATTTAGGTTTGTGATTCATTTTGAGTTACTTTTTGTGAAGTGTGAGGTGTAAGGTCTGTTATCTAGACTTGTTTTTTTGCATGTGAATGCCTAGTTGTTTCAGCACCATTTGTTTAAAATGTTATCTTTAATGTATTGCTTTTGCTCTTTTGTTAA
Source organism: Equus quagga (assembly GCF_021613505.1). Taxonomy (NCBI): domain Eukaryota; kingdom Metazoa; phylum Chordata; class Mammalia; order Perissodactyla; family Equidae; genus Equus; species Equus quagga. The sequence goes on from NC_060267.1 coordinate 165,421,748, forward strand.
AGATCAGTTGACTATATTTGTGTGGGTCTATTTCTGGGCTCTCATTTCTGTTCCACTGAGCTATTCTTTCACTAATACCACATTGTCTTGAATACTGTAGCTTTATAGTAAGTCTTGAAGTCAGATAGTGTCAGTTCTCCAACTTTGCTTTTCTCCCTCAATAATTGTGTTGGCTATTCTGGGTCTTTTGCCTCTCCATGTAAACGTTAGAATTGGTTTGTCAATATACACAAAATAACTTGCTGACATTTTGATTAGGATTGTATTGAATCTATAGATCGTTAGGAAGAACTGATATCTTTTTTTTTTTAAAGATTGGCACCTGAGCTAACAACTGTTGCCAATCTTTTTTTTTTCCTGCCTTTTCTCCCCAAATCCCTCCAGTTCATAGTTGTGTATTTTAGTTGTGAGTCCTTCTAGTTGTGGCATGTGGGATGCCGCCTCAGTGTGCCCTAACAAGCAGTGCCATGTCCGCTCCCAGGAACCTCCAAAACCCTGGGCTACAGAAGAGGAGCACGCAAACTTAACCACTTGGCCATGGGGCTGGCCCCAGAACTGATATCTTGACAATATTGAGTTTTTCTATCCATGAATATGGTATATCTCCTCATTTATTTACTTTTCTGTAATTTCTTTCATCAGAGTTTTGTAGTTTTCTTATACTTATTTTGTTATTTTCTTATACTTATTTTGTTGTATGTTAAGAAAATATTTTGTTATATATATGACTATTTAATTTTGGGGGGTGCTAATGTAAATGGTATTGTGTCTTTAATTTCAAATTCCACTTGTTCACTGTTGGCATATAGGAAAGCTTGGCCTTTCGTATATTAACCTTGTATCCTGCATTCTTGCTCTAATTTTTTTACTAGTTTCAGGGGCATTTTGTTGATTCTGAAAGAAAATCTTTCAGATTTTCTACATAGATAATTGTGTCATCTGTGAACAAAAATAGTTGATTTCTTCTTCCCCAATATTTAGACTTTTTATTTCCTTTTGTTGTCATTTTTTTAGTTTTTAAAATTCTTAAAAGATAACACCCATTTCTCCCAACCTCCACCCTGCACACCTCTGGCAACCACCAATCTGTTCTCTGTATCTATGAGCTTGTTTTGTTTCGTTTTGATTTTTAGATTCCCACATGAGAGAGATCATACGGTATTTGTCTTTCTCTGTCTGACTTACCTTGCTCAGCATAATGCCCTCACGGTCCATCCATGTTGTTGCAAACAGCAAGATTGCGTTCTTCATTTCATTTCCTTTTTTTAATTGAGCAAATTTAATTTTCCTGAGATCATATTCCATAAACAACACAAACACTGTCTATTAGTCCACTGGTTTTCAAACTTTTCTATGCATACATATCAGCTAGATATCTTATAAAAATGGTCCCCTATAGGTCTGAGGTGGAGTGTGAGTGTCTGCATATCTAACAAGCTACAGGGGATGCTGATGCTGCTGGTTCCCAGACTACACTATTCTATTCTGAATAATATTCCATCATATATATATAGTACAATTCCTTTATCCATTAATTCATTGATGAATTAACACTTAACACTTAACACTGAATTAACACTTAACACTTAAGTTGTTTCCATATCTTGGCTATTGTAAATAATGCTGCAATAAACATGGCGGTGCATATATCTTTTTGAGTTAGGATTTTCATTTTCTTCAGGTAAGAAGAAGTGGAATTGCTGGATCACATGGTAGTTCTATTTTTAATTTTTTGAGGCACTTCTATATATTTTCTGTAGTGGTTGCACCAATTTACATTCCCACCAACAGTGTACAAGGAATCCCTTTTCTCCACATCCTCGCCAACATTTCTTATTTCTTGTGTTTTTAATAATAGCCATTCTAACAGGTGTGAGGTAATATGTCATTGTGCTTTTGAATTGCATTTCTCTGATGATTAACGATGTTGAGCATCTTTTCATGTACCCATTGACCATCTATATGTCTTCTCTGGAAAAATGTCTATTCGGATCTTTTGCCCATTTTTAATTGGATTTTCTTAAGAGTTTTTTAAAATATATTTTGGACATTAACTCCTTATCAGATATAAGATTTGTAAATATTTTCTCTCATTCAGTAGGTTGCCTTTTTGTTTTGTTAATACCTTCCTTTGCTGTGCAGAAGCTTTTTAATTTGATGTAGTTCTACTTCTTTATTTTTGCTTTTGCTGCTTTCACTCTTGGTGTCAGATTCAAAAGATCATGCCAAGACCTATGTCAAGGAACTTACCACTTATGTTTTCTTCTAGGGGTTTTATGGTTTTAGGTCTTATGTTCAAGTCTTTAATCCATTTTGAATTAACTTTTGTGTTTGGTGTAAGATAGTAGTCCAGTTTCATCCTTTTGGATGTAGATGTCCAGTTTTCCCAACATCATTTATTGAAAAGACTTTATCCTTTCCCCATTGTATATTCTTGACTCCTTTGTCATCAATTAATTGACCATATATTCATGGGTTTATTTCTGGCCTCCCTATTTTGTTCCATTGATCTATGTGTCTGTTTTTATGCCAATACTATACTGTTGTAATTACTTTAGAGTCTATATGAAAGAGTTTTTAAAGCAGGGAGTGTGATGCTTTCAGCTTTGTTCTTCTTTCTCAAGATTGTTTTGGCTACTTGGGGTCTTTTTTGGTTGCATACAAATTTTAGGATTGTTTTATTTCTGTGAAAAATACCATTGGAATTTTGATAGGGATTGCATTGATACCATATACTTTTCTTGTCTTATTGCATTAGCTAGGGCTCCCAGTATATGTTGAAAGACAGTGGTGAGAGGGGACATCCTTGCTTTGTTCTTGATCTTAGTGGGAAGGCTTTGAGTTTCTCACCATTAAGTATAATGTTAGCTGTAGGTTTTTGTAGCTATTCTTTATTAGGTTGAGGAAGTTCCCTTCTATTCCTCGTTTACTGAGAGTTTTTATCATGAGTGGGTGTTAAATTTTGTCAAATATTTTTTATGTATCTATTGATATGATGATGTGATCTTTCTTTTTTAGTCTGTTGATGTGATGGGTTACATTAATTGATTTTCAAATGTTGAACCAGCCTTGCATACCTGGAGTAAATCTCAGTTGGTCGTGGTGTATAATTCATTTTATACATTGTTGGATTGGATTTGCTAGTTTTTTTGAGGATTTTTGCATTGACATTCATGAGAGATAGTGGTCTGTAGTTTTCTTTTCTTGTAATGTGTTTGTTAGGTTTTGGTATTGAGGTTAATGCCAGCCTCATAAAATGAGTTAGGAATTATTCTCTTTGCTTCTGTCTTCTTAAAGAGATTATAGAGATTAGTATCATTTCTTTCTTAAGTGTTTGGTTGAATTCACAGTGAACCCATCAGGACCTGGTGCTTTCGATTTGGGGAGGTTATTAATTGTTGATTTAATTTCTTTAATTAATACCAGCCTATTCGGCTTGTCTATTTCTTCTTGTGTGAGTTTGACAGACTGTGTCTTTCAAAGAATTGTTCTGTTTCACCTAGGTTATGAAATTTGCAGACATAGAGTTGTTTATAGCTTTCTGTGATTATCCTTTTAATGTCCATGGGATTAGTAGTGATGTCCCCTTTTTTGTTTCTGATATTAGTAATTTGTGTCCTCTCTCTCTCTCTTTTTTTTAAGTTAGCCTGGCTAGAGTATTATCAATTTTATCAATCTCAAAGAACCAGCTTTTGCTTTTGTTGATTTTTCTCTATTGATTTTTCTGTTTCTAATTTCATTGACTTCTGATCTTTTATTATTTCTTCTGTGTACTTTGGATTTAATTTACTCTTCTTTTTCTAGTTTCCTAAGAAGCTTAGATTATTGATTTTAGATCTAGCTTCTTTTCTGATACATGCATTCAATGCTGTAAATTACTCTCTAAGTCATGCTTTTGCTGCATCCCACAATTTTGATAAGTTGTGTTTTTATTTTCATTTGGTTCTAAACATTTTTAAATTTCTCTTGAGATTTCTTCTTTGACCAAGTGTTATTTAGTAGTGTGTTGTTCAATCTCCAACTATTTGGGTATATTACAAGTATCTTTCTGTTACTGATTTCTAGTTTAATTGCATTGTGATCTGAGAGCAAACATTGTATGATTTCTATTCTTTTAAATTTAAGGTGTGTTTTATGGCCAAGAATGTGGTCTATCTTGGTAAATGATCAATGTGAGCTTGAGAAGAAGGTGTATTCCACTGTTATTTGATGACATAGTCTATAGATGTCCATTTTATCCAATTAATTGGTATTGTTGAGATCAACTGTATCCTTACTGATTTTCTGCCTGCTGGATCGGTCCACTTCTGATAGAGGGGTGTTGAAGTCTCCAACTATAATAGTAGATTCATCTATTTCTCCTTGCAGTTCTATCAGTTATTTCCTCATGTATTTTGACACTCTGTTGTTAGGTACATACATGTTGAGGATTATGTTTTTCTTAAAGAATTGACCCCTTTATCATTATGTAATGCATCTCTTTATACCCGATAACTTTCCTTGCTTTGAAGTCTGATCTCTGAAATTAATATAAGCTAATTCTGGTTTCTTTTGATTAGTGTTAGTGTGGTATATTTTTCTATATCTATTGACTTTTAATGTATATGTGTCTATATTTAAAGTGGGTTTCTTGTAGACAACATATCATTAGGTCTTGTTTTTTGATCAACTCTGACAATCTCTGTCTTTTAATTGGTGCATTTAGACCATTGATGTTCTATTTTTGTCTTCCACTCTTTTTACGCCTTTTTTTGTTTTTAAAGATTGGCACCTGAGCTAACAACTATTGCCAATCTTTTTTTTCTTCTCCCCAAAGCCCCCCAGTACATAGTTGTATATTCTAGTTATGAGTGCCTCCAGTTGTGCCATGTGGGACACTGCCTCAGCATGGCCTAATGGGTGGTACCATGTCTGCACCCAGGAGCCAAACCTGTGAAACCCCAGGCCACAGAAGCGGAGTGCACAAACTTAACCACTCGGCCACGGGGTTAGCCCCTTTTTATGCTTTTTGATGTTTTAATTTATCATTTTATAAGGTTGCATTTTCTCTCCTTTCTTAGCATATCAGTTATACTCCTTTTTTTCTTACTATTTTTAGTGTTTACACTGGAGTTTGCATTATCATTTACAATTAATCCAAGCACATTTTCAGATAACATTATACCACTTCATAGGTAGTGTGAGTACCTTGCAATAACAAAATAATCCTACTTCCTCCTATCCACTGTAACATTACTGTCATTCATTTCACACATACATAAGCACATATATCATACATAATTGAATACATTGTTGCTATTATTATTTTAAACAGCCTGTTATCTGTTAGATCAATTAAAGAAAAGAGCAATAAAAGTTTTTTTTTACCTTTACTTATTCTTTCTCCAATGGTCTTCCTTTCTTTATGAATATCTGAGTTTCTGACCTATATCATTTTCTTTCTCTCTGAAGAAATTTCTTTCAAGGCCCATCTACTGGCAACAAATTCCCTCAATTTTTCTTTGTATAAGAAAGTCTTTGTTTCTCCTTTACTTTTGAAGGATAATTTCACAGGGTAAAGAATTCTAGGTTGGTGGATTTTTTACCTCAATACATTAAATATTTCACTCCACCCTCTTCTTGCTTATGTGGTATCTGAGAAGTTTGATGTAATTCTTATCTTTGCTCCTCTATAGTTAAGCTATTTTTTCTTCTGGGTTATTTCAGGGTTTTTTTCTTTATCTTTGATTTTCTGTAGTCTGAAAATTACATGCCTAGGTGTAGTTTTTTTGTTATAGTTTTCATTTTGTATTTATCCTGCATGGTGTTTTCTGAGCTTCCTGGATCTGTGGTTTGGAATCTGACAATATTTTCAGGAAAATTCTCAGTCATTATTAGTTCAAATATTTCTCTTCCTTTTTCTCTTTCTTTTCCTTCAGACATTCCCATTACACATATATTACATCTTTTGTAGCTGTCTCACAGCTCTTGGATATTCTAGGGATTACTGGTTTTTGTTAGTTTTTCTATTTGCTTTGCAGTTTTGGGAGTTTCTATTGAGATAGCCTCAAGCTCAGAGATTCTTTCCTCAGCTGTGTCCAGTATACTCATAAGTCCTTTAAAGGCAGTCTTCAGGGAGCCGGCCCCATGGCCAAATGGTTAAGTTCACGTGCTCTGCTTTGGCGGCCCAGGATTTCACCGGTTCAGATCCTGGGTGCAGACATGGCACTGCTCATTAGGCCATGCTGAGGCGGCATCCCACATGCCACAACTAGAAGGACCCACAACTAAAAATATACAACTATGTACAGGGGGATTTGGGGAGAAAAAGCAGAAAAAAAAAGATGGGCAACAGTTGTTAGCTCAGGTGCCAATCTTTAAGAAAAAAAAAGACAGTCTTCATTATTATTACATGTTTTTGATCTTTAGCATTTCTTTTGGTTCTTTCTTAGAATTTCTATCTCTCTCCATCCATTGCTCATCTGGTTTTGCATGCTGTCTACTTTATCCATAAGAGCCCTTAGCATATTAATCACAGTCGATTTAGATTCATGATCTGATAGTTCCAACATCCCTGCCATATCTGACTCTAGTTCTGCTTGCTCTGTTTCTTCAAACTCTGGTTTTTTGCCTTTTAGTATGTCTTGTAATTTTTCTAGATAGCCAGACATGATGTACTGGGTAAAGGAACTGCTGTAAATAGGCCTTTAGTAACATGGTGGTAAGGTGTGGGGGGAAGGGAAGTGCTCCATAGCCCTGTGATTAGGTCTCAGTCTTTTAGTGAGCCTGTGCCTCTGGACTGTGAACTTTACAAGTGAGTCTCATCTCCACCCCTCCCCCCCATTAGGTGGAATAGCATTGGCTACAGGGGGCTGGAATTGGATATTTTCCTTCTCCCAGGTTAGTTAGGCTCGAATAAGAAAGAAACCAGCTGATTAGGCTCTGGTTAAATAGTTTCTCATGAGGGCAGACCTTGTTTAAGAAGAACAAAATGCTCTGATATATTTCAGAATGGTTCCTTTTCCTTATCCCTGCCAGAAGCAGGAGGGTATTTTTCTCAGATAGTCATTGTGAGAAATTGATAGAGCTCCAAGGTAAAACTCACAAAAGCGTGGGGCCCCAGAGACTGAGTCCTCTTAGAGTTTTTATGTCTCAGACTTGTCCACACTGAGCCTCCAGGAATTCATCAATTATAGTTCAGGTTTTCCTACCTCAGCACTGGCTCCTGTGAAGGTTTCAGCTCTTCAGTTTTTGCCCTGGTAAGTTGTAATTCTCTGTAATTGCCTGTCAGTCTCTCCAATTTTGGGGGCAGTTGTTTACCCTGTGACCTCACTTCTCTTACAGATCTAAGAAAAATTGTTGATTTTTAAATTTGTTCAGCTTTTTACTGGTTGTTGGGATTAAGTGGCAACTTCCAAGCTTCTTACATGCTGGACTGGAAACCATCCCTTTGTTTTTTTGGTTGGTTTTTTTTGGTGAGGAAGATTGCCCCTGAGCTAACATCTGTTGCCAATCTTCCTTTTTCGCTTGAAGATTGTCCCTGAGCTAGCATCCATGCCAATCTTCCTCTACTTTTATGTATGTGGGATTCCGCCTCTGCATAGCTTCATGAGCAGTGTATAGGTCTGCACCCGAGATCTGAACCCACGAACCCTGGGCCACTGAAGCAGAGGGTGCAAACTCAACCACTACACCACCAGGCCAGCCCCATCCCTTTGCTTTTCAAATACAGTTTTATCAAATTTATATTCCCTTAAAACTATATAACTTAATTTTAGTTGTTTCTAATTAAAAAGGATATCATACTGCATGTAGTTTTCTGGAACTTATTTTTTCACTCATTATATTGCTAAGTCATTCACATTTTTGTACCTAGATGTAGTTAATTCAATTGATTGATGTATCATATTCCTTTGTGAAATTATGCTACATTGATTTACTCATTTTTCCTACCAGCAACTTTTTGGGTTGTTTCCAGGTCTATGCTACTGCAGTCAGTGTTGCTGTGAAAATACTTGAACACATCACCTGCCTTATGTATGCAGGAACTTCCCCAGAAATAGAATTTCCAGGTCACAGGGCATGAGAATGTTTTATAAGATAGAGCCATACTGTTTTCCAAAGTGGCAGTGACAATTTACATTTCTACCAACAATGTATACGAGGTCCTGTTTATCCACATCGTCTCCAATACTTGATTTTGTCAGACTTTTTAATTTTTGCCGATTAAATGAACATAAAATGATATCTCAGTGTGATCTTGATTTGTATTTCCCTGATCACAAATGAGTTTGAACGTTTCTCCTTAAAAACATTTAGTGCCCATATGTTTTTCAGTTCTATGAAATACCTGTTCGTGGTTTTTGCTCATTTTCTTTTGAGTTATTTATTCTTAGAAATTCTAGGAACATTTATATATTTTTTGATACCAATTATTTGTCAGTATTGTGAATATCTTTTTCCAATATGTAACCTGTCTTTCTACTTTCTTTATGATATCTTTGGACAGAAGTTCTCATTCTAATATTGCAAAAATTTATTGTTTTTTTTTATTTTGGTACTTTCTGTGTCTCGTTTAAGAAATTCTTCCCTCACTCTAACCAAGGTCAGAAATATATCCCCCTATGGTTTTTACTTAATATTTTAAAGTTTTGCTTTTAACATTCAAGAACTTTATCCATCTGAGTTGACTTTTGTGTACAGTGTGAAGGAGAGATCCAATTTCACCTATTTCCATGTGAATAACCACTCACCCCCCACCCTACTGGTCTACCATGGCACCCATACATGTCTCTGGGCTGTCTATTCATTCCTTTGGCCGCATTGTCCTTCAGTAAAGTTTTATAAATTTTGCTATCTTTTACGTATTTTAACATTTATTTTTATTTATGTTTTATAATTAATGATTTCATGTTTATTTTTAATCTTTTACATATTTTAATATTATTTCTTGGTATTTGATATGTTGATGCTATTTTAACATGACTTCTGAAGAGACTGTTAAATATTCTAGCTGCTTGTTATGGATATATGGAAATGCAATTGACTTTTCTGTTTTGATGTTATATAAAGACACCTTGAATACTTTCCTTGTTATTTTCAATAATTTGTATATAGATGTAAACAATCATGTCACTTGCAAACAATGACAGTTTTATTTGTTCTTACTCCTTTTCAAGTCCTTGTAGATTTAATTTTGCTAGAACCCAGGAATAAAAGAGGGCCACCTTTTCTGGTTCCTCATTTTTTTTTTTTTAAGATTGTCACCTGAGCTAATAACTGTTGCCGATCTTCTTTTTTTTTTTTTCTGCTTTTTCTCCCCATATCCCCCCAGTACATAGTTGTATATTTTAATTGTGCCTCCTTCTAGTTGTGGCATGTGGGACGCCACCTCAGCCTGGCCTGATGAGCGGTGCCATGTCTGTGCCTAGGATCCAAACCAGCAAAACCCTGGGCTGCCGAAGCAGAGTGTGAACTTAACCACTCGGCCACAGGGCTGGCCCTTCATTTTAAAGAGAGTATTTCTAATATTTCCCCATTAGGGACACATACTGAGGTTTTAAATGTATATATTTTGTCAGGGTAAGTAAGTTTCCTTCTCCTAGTTTGCCAGGTTTTTCAAAAAAGTTATGAATTAATGGGGTGATTTTCCTTTTGTGTTGATAGTTTATCTCCTTTAGTCTGTTAATGTGGTGAGTTATATTTATATATTTTTAATTTTAAAACACTCTTGCATTCCTGAGATAAACTCAACTTGATAATGGTGTATTATTGTTTTTAGACACTGATGGAATTGATTTGTTAATGTTTTATTTAGAATTTTTTGTATTTATGTTCATGAGTAACATGGGCCTTTAATTTTCCTTTGTCATATTATTCTTGTCTGGTTTGCATATTAAGGTTATACTATTCCTATAAAAATGGCTAGTATTCATTGCTTTCTAATTTGTAAAAGATTCAGATGATCTGTTTCCTGAAAGTTTGGTGGAACTCGCCACTGAAACCATCTAGGCGTGGAGTTTTCTTTCAGTGAATATTTTTAACTACTGCTTCAATTTTTAAAATGTCTTTACCTTATCTATAGTTACATCTCCTTTTTTTCGTGCGTACCATTATCTGTTTGTGTCTTCTCTCTCTCTCTTTTTTTTTTTTTGATCAGTCTACTGTGAGATTGGTGTTTTTAAAACAATTTTCTTTATCTTTGTCTTTTAGTTTGCTGATTTCTGCTGAAATTTTACTATTTTAGTATCTCTATATTTCTTTTGGATTTATTCTGTACTCTTTCTAATTTCTAAGCTGGGCACTTAATTCCTAGTGGGTTTGCCTTGTTGAGATTTTAGTCCCCTTAAGTTCGCGTAGTTGGGTCTGGAAGGATTCCAGCAGAGTTTTTGACCCAGAAAGGATCAGTGGTGAAGACATGCTCCTTCTCTTGCTGTCTCTAGCCCCTCCCACAGAGGACCTGCACAGGTGGTTGTCTGAGGGGCAGTTTTTCCTGTGGCTGTCTCAAACATGTGCTCAATATTTCGGTGTGCTCTTGGCTTAATTGGTCATCATTCTTTTTCTTCTAGCACTATTTTGTCAGATCAAAGGACTGTGAACGTGTGGTGCTACTAGAATTTACAGAGAATATAACCCCTTGTGCTTCAGATTAGGAATGTACGGAAATGAGGTGGTATTGTCTAAAGTCACACTATAGTTTAGGAACAGAGTGAAACCTAGATCACGAGGCTTTATAGCCTCCACCGAGCCAAGCGCTCCTCAACGCAGAAGAGTGTTTATTTTACAAAGTAGCAAGGTCACCTGCAGGAGCTTGTTCAAATATAATCAACATATATGGCCACTTCTTGTGATTCCAGAAAATGCAGCTGCGGGAAAGTGTGACATTAACAGTTAAGCTATGAAACTTGCTTGCCCTGCGAGTGCTGCGTCTTTTGTTTTGCTGGCCATCGTTGATTCCATGTTTATTTGTTCTGGTTGTGTGCCAAGGATTTATCCTGCAGCGTTTCGGCATGAACTTAAGTCTCACCTCGTGTATTTTTCTTTCTAGCTTGAGACTTCTGAGAAGTAGAATGGCTTGAGGAAGGGAACTAGGGATGAGATCAGGGGTTGAATAAACAAACAACCATTTCTCTTGAACTTTGTGGCACAGACCCAGCATTGTTTCTTACAATGCAACAGCTGACAATATTTATATTTCTGAAGAAAAATAAAATGAGTACTTAGAAATGACATATCCTGCACGTGCATTTTAAAGGAAAGAAGTGACATTTATTTTAATTCTGCTGAGGCCTCTTTTGTATCCCTTCTGGGCTCTTAATAATTCTTTTTGAAGACATGTCCTAGATGAATTGGCTTGTATGGGGAAGAGGTCTCCCCACAACTCCTGGTTCCTAATAACTTCAAGAGAGGTGTTGCACAAGTCCTAAACATTCTGGGTTGGAAGCCAAGCGTTGGGTGGCTGTGTTGCTTTTGCAGCTGTTGTTTAAATTAGAAACATTCTTCCTTCTCAACAGAAAGTTTACAGAGATCCAGATTTTTTTAAAGGCTTTTTATAGCCTATAACTTCCAAAAGAAGTGTTAACCTCAGCTTGCTTGATTCCAAATGAATGGAGTACAACAAAATTCAGATTAGACACCTGTACCTTTCAACACTTCTGTAATGAGAAGCAATCAATCTTGATATTGTTATATTAAGATGAAGTATACCATGAATTTGAATTTTATGTTGTTACTTTAAGTAAATATCTCCTTCATTCTCCTTTCACGTCTTTGGGTATTTTTAAAATTTATTTTAAATATTCAGATATTTAAAAAATCTAAGTATGTAAATCCTGGCCGTGTCTGGTAGTTGAACAAACAGATTATAGGCAGTTCATCTAGGTTTTGATGTGGTAAAAATGAACCCAAGCCTCCTAAGCATGGATTTAGAAGTTTAGTCCCACCACTGGTCCTACTACACACACAGAGCAGGGCACATAGGCGCTTCAAGAGACTCTTTCACTGGGCTTCCACATTGTATAGCCGTACAGCACACCAGATTTTGGATTCCAGTTGAAGGCTATGAGAAAGTTGTTTCACAAGACACTATCCCAAAGAACTCAACTTTTAATGTACCAGTGGTACTGACCATCTGCATGAGGAAATTTCCAGATGCTGCATGCTGCTTTGGGACTGTTGTGGTCTTCCCTAATCCTCAGTTTTCTATCCAGGTTTTAACTTTCATTCAGTACTGTTTTCTTCCCATCTTTGATATTGATCCTATGGATTCTTCCTGAAGCATCTTCTCTTTTAGCTCTCATAACTCCTAAGGATAACACTTAATTACAAAGCTCGTAATATAAACAGAAAAGAAGTGAATAGCACAAAGCCCTGGTTTCAAAAAGCAAAAATAAAAATGCATGAAAACAAGTCCCAATATCTCCTCATACTTTGAAAAAAGATGTAGAGCAAAAAAACAGACACTTTTGTGTTCCTAAAACTGAGTTTGGGATACAAGGTAACTGAATTTGAAAGTACAGATTTTAGAGTCAGACAGATGTGGGCTCTAGACTCAGCTGTGGCCCATTTTATCCCTGTGACCTTGAGTGAGTTACTTACTTCCCCTTTAAGAATCTCTGTTTCCTTATCTGCAAAATGGAAACAGTAATATTGCCTGCTACCAGTTTTGTTATCAACATCAAACAGGAGAACAAAAGTAAAGCTGTTAGCACAGAGCCTGACGCGCAGTAAAGGCTCAGCAGATGGTGGAATGTGCTATTTTGTTGTACACGTTAGTAGAAAATTTGTGCAATGGTGTGGCATGGTTTTCACTTTGGGCAATTGCCTTTGGGACTAAAGTTCTTCTAAAATGAATGGATTGGACCAAAAGCAGCCTCTTAAGAACCCCTTCCAGCTTGCTAATTACCTCTGGAATAGGATTGATAGATTGACTTACGATCTGAAAAGGTCATTTCATCTAGGCTTCCTATGAAGCAACAGAACCAAGTCCCAAATTCCAGAATGGCAGAGGGATTAGGGAGTAGGTGAGGAAATGGGGAAGGAATTTCTCGTGGCAAAGGTCCCTTTTTTGAAGGAATGAAATATGAAGCCCTAGGAACCTCCTGACAAGGAGTGAGACAGCCATATCTAATATTGCAAATACACGTTTGGGTAGGAATTAAGCAAGAAACAGAGACAATAGTTTATTAATATCAATCAGTTCATTCAGTCAATGGATGAATGAGTGAATGAGCCCAACCTGCTTAATTAAAATACTTATTTTCAATATCTGTGATATCCTATTTCATTCTATGAAATGAATAATTCAAAGTGGCTGAGGGGCTGGCTCCGTGCGCCAAGTGGTTAAGTTCGAGCACTCGGCTGCGGCAGCCCAGGGTTCGGATCCTGGGCGCAGACATGGCACCGCTCGTCAGGCCACGTTGAAGCAGCATCCCACATCCCACAACTAGAAGGACCAGCAACTAAAGTATGCAACTGTGTACAGTGGGGGTTTGGGGAGAAAAAGCAGGAAAAAAAAAGTGGCTGAAAATGCTTTAGGCCAAACTAGAATTGGAAAACCTTTACCTCTTATAGTTCTAGGTAGGTGGAAGCAAAATGGTGCAAACTGAGTCATTCTGAGGAGCAAGGCATTGTATGGAATATGGAACATCACTACTTATTTTTTTATGTCTTCTCTCAAAATTAAGGACAAAAGGAAATGGGTACCTTTCTACTTATGTAGGCAAATGAAAAAAAGTGAAATTTCGACCACATCTACAAATACTCATTGCTCAAGTATGAAACACACCTCCATGTTCATGATGGAGAAATTAACAGTCAACTCTTAGACTGTGTCCCAGCCGTGACCTCTGAATTGTCTTAGCAATGAGTGAACAGAGGATGACACTACAGTACAGGGGGAAATGACTAATAGGAACACATAATATTGTTGGAACTAGAACGCATCTGGCTACCTCCAGTGACAATCCAAAATATCATGTTTGTACAGGGTCCAGGGATCAGGAGAAACTTTTATGATTTTGTAAATGTCGGTGTTTCATTTTTCTCTAAGGTACTTCTCAGATCAGAAGGTCAGGGAACCTCAGAAATTCCATGTCCCCTGTTGTACCCAATTTTTTATGAATTTTGTGCCTTCTTATGTGTGAGTCTTCGTTCCAAAATAGTATCCACAACAATTTTAGATGTTTATGTTTTTGCCTTTTCAGATCTCAAGTTGGAGATTTTTCAGGTCATAATATGAAAATGCTGCTGAGTTTGCTCCTCATGATAATTTGTTCCCATGTTTCTGTGAACCAAGATTCTGGTAAGGAAAAAAAAAGTAGAAAGGATTATTTTCCTTAATTTTTATTATAGAAAATAGGTAACATATGAGTTTGACCTACTTCAAAATTAAGAATTTTGTTTTGCTTTGTTTTGATTTTCATGGTGGTAAGGGTGGGAGTGATAGCTCAATTTCTTTTTGATGTCACCCTGTGTTCTTTTGAAGATCATTTGTTTCTGGACCTTATCCTTCGTTAACAATAGAAAGATACGAGAGCTGTTATTTTGTCCTCAGTTTCAACCCTATTTAGGTCTTCTGGGAGGTTGCATGAAAATTCTCTCTCTTAATATTAGGTTCAGGCCTGGAAAATTTGGAATGTCTCTTCTTAATTTGTTTGAGCCAAAACACTGTCTTGGTTAAGCATCCAGGTTTTGCTTCACTTTAAACTGTTTGTCTGCTTATCGTAAAGAAAGCACTTTTATCCTGAAGAGAAAGCTCTATAGTTGTCCACTGTCTGTCAGCAATCTGTGTCCAGTGGACTTGGAGTCAAAATCCAGACCTACCCTTCGCTGCCTCTACCACTTCTTAAATAATTGGCTCTTATACTGGTTACTTCATGTCCAGGGCCACCTATGTTGGCTTTTACAGCTTTCTCAAGGACTCTGACCTTGGAAGCAAGTTTTCTGAAGAGAGAAACTAGACTTTGCTCTGAAAACACCTTCCTTTGAGGTCTCTCTAGGCCTGATATTGAGCTTTTCAAAGAGAGGCAACACTTTTCCCCCAATTGTCCCTGATTTACACATGGCTATGGGCCTTATCAGAACCTGAATCTACCTCATGTACCAGTGTCTACATTTTCTTTGTCCACACAAGATGTGAGGGTTTAGCTGTGAATGTAAAGGCCACTTTTGGTCACAAGTCAAGCCATCCAGCAGGGCTCACCTGACAGTCCTTGTAGGCGTCCCAGTCTTCTATGGAGGAAGACGTTGATTCACACTCACTGACTTCTTCCCCTGAGATACTGCAGGCTAAATGATCATCAAAGGAATCTCGAACTGGTTGAAATTAGATTATTTAGAAGATAAGAAGGAATGATTTTATCCACTACTCCTTGATCAGACTGCTATAAAGAGAATTAAATAACACGCAGGGTTACCAAAACTGGCTTCCTAGCACTCGTAGATAGGAAAAGATTGAAGTTATTTTAATTTAATTTGAATCATAACCATTGCATATCTCATAACCATTGCAGATATCAGAATCTCAGAGTGAGGAGGGACCTTAGGTATTTTCTAGTTGAATCTACTCATTTTAAAGGTGAGGAAACTGAGGCCCAAGTATATTGGGTGACTTGACAGAGCTGGTAGAGTTAGCTGATAACAGAGTCAGGATTTCCATTACTTGTTCAATTACCCTGTATTTTCTTAAACATACACCATCCAGACATTTCCCTCCCTTTCCTGGATAAGAAATGGATCTTATACCAAAGTGGTGAGAGCTCTGAATTCAAACCAGCAGGCCACCAATAAGTGACATTTTCTGCTTGAACCCAGTGATTGTCTGTCACATAAAAATGTAATTCTACATACCTAGCACTGAACCTAGCATTGAATGGAGCCTTAAAATTCAGCAAAGTATTGTATTCCTCTATAAAAATTGTATTTTTAATAGAAACTAAAACTATAATCCCTTTCCTAGCTTAAGGTATATGGTTTCTATCATATGTGAGAATAAATTTAAAATGCTCACTCATATAATTCATCCATTATAATGCTCACTTGTGATTCATCAAAACATATTATAAATAACTATAAAATAGATTAAGGCAATCCCATATTTCTATGACTTTTAGCTATTTTTAAACTTCAATTTGATGCCTTATAATACATAACTAATATGTTGTAATCAGATCACTCGTTGTTTTGCTTAAAAGGAAATCACAATGAAAGATAATCTTTCAGATTTCTCCATTCAAACAAATTTGAAACAGTTGGATTCTCAATTAAAAATTTTATCCTTTTATTATAAATTGAGTTCAAATTCGGAAAACAAACAAAAAGACACAGGGGGAAATTATGCACTAAGGGGATAAAAATCCAGGATGTTACTTCTCTAAGTTTACCTATTTCTGATTAACTAATTCCTTGCAAAGGTGATGCTTAATTTTGTGATCAGTTCAGATGAGAGGGTATATAAAAGAATCGGCCCAAGAAATAATATTTCTTTTCTTGAGAGAGTGTGTAATTTTAGGTTGTTGTTTTCGGTTTATTGGAAAGGTATTAAAAATACGAATAGAAGAGGAAAGTAAGTTTTTCCTCATGGTTGGCATTAAACATGGTGGTGAATTTCTAAAGTCTTTGCTTTGTTTTTATGTTTGTTTGTCGGTTTGAAGGCCCTGAGTACGCAGATTTGGTGTTTCTGGTGGACAGCTCTGATCACCTGGGGACTAAGTCCTTCCCTCTTGTGAAGATATTCATCACCAAACTGATCAGCAGTCTCCCCATAGAGGCCAACAAATACCGCGTGGCCCTGGCTCAGTACAGTGACAAGTTCCACAGTGAATTCCAGCTGGGCACCTTCAAGAGCAGGAACCCCATGCTGAACCACCTCAGGAAGAATGTCAGCTTCACTGGTGGCTCCCTGCGGATAGGAAATGCCCTCCAGGAGGCTCACAGAACCTATTTCTCTGGACATGCAAACAGTAGAGACAAAAAACAGTTCCCCCCGATTTTGGTGGTCCTGGCTTCAGCTGAGTCTGAGGATGACGTGGAAGAGGCTTCCAAGGCCCTGCGGAGAGACGGGGTGAGGATCATCTCCGTGGGGGTGCAGAAAGCTTCTGAGGAGAACCTGAAGGCTATGGCCACGGCTCAGTTTCATTTCAACCTTCGGACGGTCAGAGACCTCAGCATGTTTTCCCAAAACATGACGCAGATCATCAAGGATGCGGCTCAGTACAAGGACGGAGCGGTCAATGATATTCTTGTAGAAGGTAGGCTTAACGATGATGATGAAATGCTTTTGAAAAATCAACATGGGGAAAGGCTTGAAACTCCGTGAACATCTCTTTCCCCAAAAGCCAGGCTGCATTTTCAGATGTTAAATATCCATGTGTTCAAAAGGGCCCAATGATTGCAGCCATTTTAAATCCAGTGAACTCCACAAGCATTGGTTTGCCATGTTGCACTTATCCATCTTACACATCACTTACAGGCTTCTTAGAATTCAGGGATGCCTTCTCCCTGCCACCCAGCTTACTTCAGAGCTATCTCCCTGGACTTTAGTTGCTATGTAGTTATATTACAGTTAATTTAAAAGGTAAATTTGTTCCTAAAGAAATCCTTGACCTCTGAAGCCACATAATGTGATCACAGGATGTTAATGCTAGAAACAACTTCACGTAGTCCAAACCCCCTATTCTGCAGAGAGGAACTTGCAGGCATCCTTAGAGGTGATGTGGCCTGGCCCAGGGCCAGCTGCAGTTTGAAGTCAGAGCTGGGTCAGGTCTCTCGATTCCCAGGCCCACGTCGTTTCAGCCCCACGCTGCCTCTCTTTCTGCTGTTCTGTTTTAAATTAGCTTCCCTGTGTTCTGCACCATCTCCAAACCGCTGTCTTGGTCTGTCCCTTGTACTATTCTGTTAACTAAGAAGAAGGGCCAAGAGTTTATGAAAATCATTCAAATGAGGGGCAGCAGTGAACTAGTAAAAACAATTTGCTCAAAGTGTACAAGTCAAAATAGGTAACATATGAAACGCGCATTATTTCTGGTTCAGTTTGAATGACATGACGTTTATAATTGTCTGTTGA
This sequence comes from Equus quagga, assembly GCF_021613505.1. Lineage (NCBI taxonomy): Eukaryota > Metazoa > Chordata > Mammalia > Perissodactyla > Equidae > Equus > Equus quagga. Next base: position 165,439,791 of record NC_060267.1, read on the forward strand.
TGATAGAGAATGCTTTTCTTCTGGTAACCTATGAAAATATGAATCCTATTATTCTAGCATCTCTCCCAAATAAAATAATGGAAAATGCAATTACTATTCCGTTAGCATCCCTTAGGAATATTTGAAGTATAGTTGCTTATTTTAACAGAGATGATGCTTAAATGATGTTAATGTGATAGCAGCAGCTGCTATTCATTGAGTGCTTCTTATGTACCAGGCCCCGTGTTGAGCACATTATCTCATTTAATCCCCATAACAACTCTATGAGACAAATGGTACTATCTTCATTTTACAAGTGAGGAAATTGAAGCTGGGAGTTTACCTAAGATCCAATATTTGAACCAGGACCCTCTGATCTCTGCCTCATAATCATTTTGTAGACCTCCTTCCTTCTTTAAGTGCATAACCAAGCTCTGGTAGCGTTCTTCATGCCCTCTAATGCTGAGCAGAGATGCTGAACCTCCAGCTAAAATTGTGCTTGTTCATCCCTTGCCCTCACAGTTTGCCAAGGCCCTTCTGTGGCAGATGTTGTGTTCCTGTTGGATGTGTCGCTCAATGGCAGCCAGGAGAACTTTGACTATCTTAAAGAATTCCTAGAAGAAAGTGTATCTGCTCTTGACATAAAGGAAAATTGCATGAGAGTTGGCCTTGTGGCCTTCAGCAATGAGACAAAGGTGATAAATTCACTGAGCAGGGGCATAAATAAGTCAGAGGTTCTCCAGGAGATACAGAACCTCTCTCCCCAGGCTGGGAACGCCTACACTGGAGCTGCCATCCGAAAGATCAGGAAGGAAGTTTTCAGTGCCCAGAATGGCAGTCGGAAGAATCAAGGGGTGCCCCAGATTGCTGTGCTGGTGACCCACAGACCATCGGAAGACAACGTGACCAAGGCGGCCGTCAACCTCCGGCGCCAGGGGGTGACCATCTTCACCATGGGCATAGAGGGGGCCAGCGACACCCAGCTGGAAAAGATAGCATCTCACCCCGCCGAGCAGTATGTCTCCAAACTGAAAAGCTTCTCTGAGCTGGCCGCTCACAACCAGACGTTTCTGAAGAAGCTACGGAACCAAATAACACACACAGTCTCTGTCTTCTCTGAACGGACAGAAACGCTCAAATCCGGTAAAGTGTTTTGCTGAGAGAAGGATTATTGAGACCCTTTTTCTCTTTTCTTGTCTTTCAGGTATTTAGGTACAAAAGGGATTGGTGGGCTATGATGTGTGTTGGGAGAATAAGTTTCTAGTTTTTTACGTTAGCTTGAGCATATGAAGTGTAGGTTGAAGGAGAATAAAAGCCATTGAGGTGTTGGATGAGGAGAAGGGATTTCCCTTTTTATTTCCTCTTTCGTGCAGCTTTAATTGGATTCTACGATACTTATAAACACCCCAGAATACCATCCTTTGTTATTTTTCTCCCTTCACTTCTTTCTTTCTTTCCTTTACCTCTCATGTTTGCCTGCTTTTTCCTTTCTTTCTTTTTATACTTTTCTCTCCTTTCTCTTCTTCCATCATCTTCAAATTCCGATTTAGAGAATAAATAGGAAGCATGATTTGGATTGAGGACCAAGTAATTAATTTGTTGTGTAGTACCATCTAGTATCTGAGTTTAGAGAGACAGAGAGCAATGTGTTTTATATATTTCATATACACACGTGTATGCTATTGAATATTTTATGTATGTGTATACATAGACATATATACATTCTTCAACAAATATTTATACCATGTTTACTATAAAAGTATCATTGTCCTACACAAATGAGGCTACTGACAATACCTCTAGTTTTGTTAATTGACCAGGAGTGGATGAGGAGTAAATAATTTGTTCAAAATTTCAGGAAAGAGAACTCATTTATCCACAAGCCCAGTTAAACACCTTCTCTATTTCACAACACACCACTTGACCTTGTGCTGAGCAGTTTATTCACTAATGAGAGAAGTGACTTGTAAAAAGCATCTTCAAGTTTTCTTTCTTAGCCTTTTATTGTATCCAGATCTACCCTGACTCACAGCAGAGAATGATCCAAATAGTCTTAAACTGTCAGAAGCAATTCATTTGGCCCAACTGATGCAAAGATTTCCTCATTTTAAACTGGCAGACCATGTCTTTTAAGCCTGGAAGCTGTTTCCTATTTTTCTGTCTGAAGAGGCTCGTCTTTTTTATTCTTTCTATCTGCTTCCATTTCTTCTTCACATTTGCCCCAGTGCCACACTCAACTTTTTGTTTCCATTTTAGGTTGTGTAGACACTGAAGAAGCAGACATCTACCTGCTCATCGATGGCTCCGGGAGCACCCAGGCCACAGACTTCCACGAAATGAAGACCTTCCTGTCGGAGCTCGTAGGGATGTTCAACATCGCTCCCCAGAAGGTGCGATTTGGGGCCGTTCAGTACGCCGACAGCTGGGACTTGGAATTTGAGATCAATAAATACTCTAACAAGCACGATTTGGGAAAGGCCATTGAGAACATCAGGCAGATGGGAGGGAATACAAACACTGGAGCGGCCTTGAACTTCACACTGGGGCTGTTGCAAAAAGCAAAGAAGGAGCGCGGAAACAAAGTGCCATGTCATCTTGTTGTCCTGACGAATGGTGTGTCCAAGGATAGCATTGTGGAGCCCGCGAACAGACTGAGAGAAGAGCTCATCCACGTTTATGCCATCGGAGTCAGGGAGGCCAACCAGACACAACTGCGAGAAATCGCAGGCGAGGAAAAGAGGATGTACTATGTTCATGACTTTGACGCTTTGAAAGACATAAGAAACCAAGTGGTGCAAGAAATCTGTGCTCAAGAAGGTAGGAGAAATGGTGGCTTTACCTTTTGACTTCAGCGGACAAATTGCCTTCCTGCAATATTTGATATTGCTGGTTTAGAGAAACAAGATAAATTTCCAAGTTGAGATTTGTGAACCTGTGTAACTATGTTTGTTCTCCAGAACAAAACTAAGGGCCGATTATAGTATTGCTCTAGTTAATATGTGAAGATAATATTAAAGATATATGGAGGCATTCTCCCAAATAAGTATTAATTAGCTTCCTCCCACAAATCCCCACTAGGATAGATATGTGATTAGACACTGCATGTGTAATACAGTCAACAATTTCAGATTACAAGGAGTGCTTCAGGTTTACTTAAATTACTTTTTTAGGGGCCAGCCCCATCGCTGAGTGGTTAAGTTCATGCACTCTGCTTCAGCAGCCCAGGGTTTCTCCAGTTCGGATCCTGGGCACAGACATGGTACCACTCATCAAGCCATGTTGAAGCGGTGTCCCACATACCACAAACAGAGGGACCTACAACTGGAATATACAACTATGTAGTGGGGGGCTTTGGGAAGAAGAAGAAAAAAAAACGATCGGCAACAGTTGTTAGCTCAGGTGCCAATCTTTAAATTACCTTTTTGTAAAACTTTTATGAAATCTTGTAGAGCTAGATCAGTAGTATTCAACCAGGGATGATGTTGCCCCCTCAGGGGACACTTGGCAATGTCTAGAGACATTTTTGGTTGTTATAACTGGGGAAGTACTACTGGCATCTAACAGGTAGAAGTGAGGGATGCTGCTAAACATCCTATAGTATCCTACAGTGCATGGACTGCCCTCCACAATGAAAGTTATCTCGTCCAAAATGTCAGTAGTGCCGAGGTTGAGAAACCCTGAGTTATATATTAAAGCAAATTACTAAATAACAGATAGAATAGTCTCACTTTCTTTGTCTTCAATGCTTTATTTACCTGCTAACAATCCTTACCAAGCACACACTTAACATCAGTATAGAATTATTCGTGTTTTGGATTTCCCTGTCCACTCGTTTTTACACAAAACCAACTTGAATAAACATCTCACTTTCTCCCGTGCAGCCTGCAAAGAGATGAAAGCTGACATCATGTTTCTGGTGGACAGTTCTGGCAGTATAGGTCCTGAAAACTTCAGCAAAATGAAAATATTTATGAAAAATCTGGTGAGCAAATCTCAGATTGGGGCAGATCGGGTGCAAATCGGTGTAGTCCAGTTCAGTCACGTCAATAAGGAAGAGTTTCAGCTCAACAGATACATGTCCCAAAGTGAAATTTCAGACGCGATAGACCGAATGGCTCACATTGGAGAAACCACGTTGACTGGTCATGCCCTGACCTTTGTGTCTCAGTACTTCAGCCCTGCCAAGGGGGCCCGGCCAAACGTCAGGAAGTTTCTCATCCTCATCACAGATGGTGAAGCTCAGGACATAGTCAAGGACCCAGCAGTAGCACTTCGGCAAGAAGGCATAATCATCTATTCTGTGGGGGTGTTTGGCTCCAACGTCACCCAGCTGGAGGAGATCAGCGGGAGGCCGGAGATGGTTTTTTATGTTGAGAATTTTGACATTCTACAGCACATTGAAGATGATCTTGTTTTTGGAATATGCAGCCCCCGTGAAGGTAGGCATGGGCATATCCACTAAGGAGACTATCCAAACACCACATGTCCATGTTAATCATTATTTCTTGAATTAAGTAGACTACTATTTGAATATTGTAAACATTTTGTTTAATTGAAATGTTTATCCTAGTGGCTTTTGAACTGAATACAAAATGCAACTTTCTTCCACAGAAGGTTGAATTAGACAGTAAGGAACAATTTTGACCCACCAAGATTCTTTCCCTTTTGTAGATAAAGAGTACTAGGGTGATGAATCTTCTATTTAAGAAAAGTAGTATCATACCAAGTCTTAGGTCTGGTTCCCGAGAAACAGAAGCTGAGTCAGGGGTTCTTGTGGAAGTCATTTATTGAGGAGGTGTTTCCAGAAGGGGGAAAGGAAGGCAGGACAGGGCATGGGTAGGAGCTAGGCGAGGATGTGGTCTCAGCTGGAGTCTAGCTTCAGCCAAATCCCAGGGGGAACTCTAGAGCATGAAGTACATCAGAGTTGGTTCCTCCTTGAGGCCAGGGGCCCAGCCTCATATAACCTGAGTCCCTGGGCTCCATGTGGGCTGCTGAGGCAGGCAGTAGAGGGGCATAACCTCCTGGGCAAGGTGGCCCCCCTTTGACCTAACATTCAACATATGTTTATTTTACAATTTTTAAAAATCCAGTACTTAAATAAAATGAGATAATGTTTGTAGAAGCACTTTAATATTTATTAAATCCTATAAAGGAGGAATATAGTATGGGAACTTGAGTAATGGATGCTTCCAAGGAAGTAATAACATAGTCGCCATTCTCCTCCCATGAAACTGCAGAATAATGGAAGTGATAAAATGAAAGTTCAGCAAATACAAGGAACTGATTTATACTGTGATTCACGGGCCTTGGTGACAGAGGCATTCAGAAGAATCTCTGTGGATTTTAGATGGATCTAAAGGAGATGGATCTTAATGGAGTTTCGAGGAAAGAGAGGAACATGTTCTGCTATTCAAAGAACAGTTCTGTTCAACTCCCACTAGAAGGTTTCATGCTTGTGGTCTGTGTTTTGTGGAAAGAGGTGTCATCTGGATTGTATTTCCTGGTGATTCCACCCAGAACAAATCCGAATTCTTTCAAGGGTGCCAACACTAGCAATCTGGCCCCCGGGCCCGTGGGTCATCCAAGCAGGCTCCCCAGGGCAGAGAGAGGTAGTTTGTTTTTTTGTGGAACCAGCCTTTAGAGGATTTGGGAATTGAGAATTGGGTTTGTAACTTCCGTACGCATGGCCTCTAGTTAGTGAGGTGAGTACATTTTCAATAACCCTGCCACACAGTAAGCAAGTAGCTGGCGCAAGAAGGAAATGTGGTAAGCTCTTGGAGGGGGTACTTTCTCACAATTCCATTCCTCCAGAATGGGTGAGTTAACATTTAAAACATACCTTTCTAAGGCCTGTAGAGAGATTGTGCTATATAAGGACTAAATTATTAACCATCTTACAATTCCATTTCTCCTGAACGAATGAGTTCGAATTTGGAAGTCTGCACCTTTAGATAAAGTATGCTACACACACATGGATTAAGTAGTAATTGGGTCTTTCCTGCTTTACTTTTCCATGGCACTGACCCAAAGTTTTAAAAGTTAACAGGAACGTCATGCTAGGACGACTTAGTTGGGCCAAGTGTGAAATGGGTTTATTTCTATAATGAGGCCCAATAATGAAAATAGATAATGTTTCGAGAAAGTCAGAAAGGGAGAAAATGTAACCTTGAAAAGTCAGCCATCATATAACCATGAGAAAAATATACAGTGTTGCCAAATTCATTTCATTTGGTCATTTCCCCAAGGTTTATCTTAAGAGTAACACCGCATGATCCCTGTGCTTGGAAAAAGTCAGCAAATTTGTATAAATGAAAGCACATGTTGAAGGAACCAGCTAGGCAGGAAGATTTCCACAGAATTGTGATTTTTTTTTTAGTCCAGAAGCATTTGAAATGGTTATTCCTCATGATCCTGTGATTGTTGCCTCCCCCTTCCTGCTGCCTACAATAGGCTTCACTTCACATCTGCATTATCCTATAAGCTCACCTAATTGAGGATTATTACATACTGGCAGCACAAATGTATGTGCGTTGTGTCTGTTATCCAGGGAACAGACATTCTAATATACAGCTTGACCTCATGGAGAGGAGACACCAGCAATTAAAAAACAGGTCGGGGAGGGGTGTCTCCCATGATGTCCAAAGCTAACCTCATATGGTTTTTCTTTCTCCCCATCTTTTAGAATGCAAGCGGATTGAAGTTTTAGACGTTGTATTTGTGATTGACAGCTCTGGAAGCATTGACTATGATGAATATAATATCATGAAGGACTTTATGACTGACTTGGTGAAAAAAGCCGATGTTGGCAAGAATCAGGTCCGGTTTGGGGCTCTGAAGTATGCTGATGACCCAGAAGTGCTATTCTATCTGGATACCCTTGGCACAAAGTGGGAGGTGATTTCCGTGCTCCAGAATGACCAGCCCATGGGGGGCAACACTTATACCGCTGAGGCACTAGCCTTCTCAGACCACATGTTCACCGAAGCCCGGGGCAGCCGCCTACAGAGGGGCGTCCCCCAAGTCCTCATTGTGATCACTGATGGGGAATCGCATGATGCAGACAAGCTCAATGCCACAGCCAAGGCCTTGCGGGACAAAGGCATTCTTGTCCTGGCCGTGGGAATTGCTGGTGCCAATCCCGTGGAGCTGCTGGCCATGGCAGGATCGAGTGACAAGTACTTCTTCGTGGAGACTTTTGGAGGCCTAAAGGGGATATTTTCAGATGTGTCAGCTAGTGTGTGTAACTCTTCAAAAGTAGGTAAGATTTGTCAATTAAGTTTTTCTTAATTATCAGCACAGGTCCAAATGAGGGAAAAACCAAAGCAATAGCCCTCGGAAGCAAGTTCTCCAGAGAGGAGAGAAGAAGCGCTAATTGTTTCATAGAGCTTCCGTGTTATAGAACCGCAGGGTTGGAAAGACCTCAAGGACATTTCATTTGGCCTCCTCCGCAAAGGGGAATACCTTCTACAACATGCCAACTCACTTCTGCCTAAACTCTTCTAGTGATGGGGAATTCACCATTTTTGTACAGTCTTTATTGAAACACAGATTTGTTTGCATGTCATTTCCTCCCACTAGTTCTTCTTCCTGCTCTTTACACAAATCAAATTTCATCTTTTCCTCAGACCCAGCAATCATTGCCTGAAGTCTTCTCTCCTCCAGGCTAGAAGCCCCCAGTTCCTTCACCTATTTCTTTTATGGCACAAGCTTATTTAAAACATGGAGCCCAATATTAATCACTGTGTTCCAGCCTCAGATGTTTCCAGAGCAGAGGACAGTGAGATCTAGTTTGGCCTGGTTGCTGTATTTCTATTTCAGCAGCTGGAGATTGCATTGCCACATTTATTTGTGTGTGTACGTACATATGTATTCATCCATTCATTCAGGTGCCATTTTACGCCTTTGTTTCAAAGGGAGATTGTGATCAATGAAAATTCCTTAGTATTTTTATTAAGATGTGTTTTACTAAAAATAGTAAGCATTTTTATTACATGAATTGCTGTTCATCTAGGATTCCAACATCTTGGTGCAGTTCCTTTTAAAAGTTATTTAACTTTTCTGGTTTTCATATATGCCTTGCCTCCTTAGAATGCAGCTACATATTATCTTTTTCTTTCACAAAACTAACAAAATTTGTCTAGGTCTTACTGAAAACTGGGACAAATCTCTTACCTTTGGTTGGCCAATGCCTGAAATTCTATCTGGCCTTTTCAAGTCCACTGTAGAAGGTGACATTGAGTTTTTATATTGAAAGTTCTCCCTTGAATAGAAAAACAGTACTTTATTTCCTTTATTTGAATCTGAAACAAATGAATTTAATGAGTTAACTAATTCCTGAAGGACCTATTTACCATATTTCTTTTTATTTCTTCCTTGCTCATCTTGACCACAGGAATCTCATATACTTTAATGTTTTCTGATGCTAAAATGAGAATTAATTAAGTTGGGTCAGTGGTGAAATCTGTGGGGAATTCAAGGAAACGATAATGGTTACCAGAAGGCTAAGGAACACACATGAGCATGTGCCAAGCATAACTCATTCATTGGCAGTGGTCTTTCATATTTTTGTTTTGTATTTGCTGTGTTAATACAGGAGAAGCATGTCTAAACTGTACTGCATTGTTTGTCAAAAATATTTTTCTCAAGTAGATACTTTTGCCTGTATACACCAGAAAGGAGGCTGATAAAGAGAAAAACTGACGAAATATAGGCCAGAAGGCATGATTTTAAAACCTCAGTTTGCCTTAATAAACCAGAAAAGTGCTTACTGGCTCAACTGGCCAGAGGTGGCCAAGTCAATGATACAGACCATCTGTCTCTTTATTTGAATCCCTAAATGGATGTGTGTTATTTTGTTTTTTCTTGCTATGCTACTACTATCACTAGGCTTTCTGGAAGGGTTAAGGCTAGATTGCAGGTGAGAACAAGTTTTCTGTAGCACCACCCCCAATTCTCTGGCATCTTGGAGAAGAAAATGGTGTGGAAATGATGTGGGGTCGGTGAGCCGAGGAGTCGAAAGAAAGATTTCTTGGACTGTCAAGATCTGGCAGTAGTGCTCTTTTATTTAGAGAATAGAATAGCATGGGGACAGGGCCCATGGGCAGGCAGGGCCGCTGCTGCTGCCCCCGCTGGCATGGGGACAGGACCCATGGGCAGGCAGAGCTGGTGCGTGGGGACAGGACCCACGGGCAGTCAGAGCTCCTGCTGCCGCCCCGAGTTGAGGGTTAGGGCTAAATTTAAGGCATAGGTATGTGAGTCATCTCTTTACGAAGACAAAGGAAAGAACATGAAAAAAAGTTAAAATGGTATCAGTGCAGGTGGGGTCTGGTCATTGGGTGATCCCATGACTTTTAGACAAGAATCAAATCGGATTAAGTAAAGGTTAGAAAGGTTAGACGCCACCACCCTAAACCAGTTACATGAGATTGCCAGACAGCAACCAACTTAAGTTCTTGCCTTCCCCATTAAGAGTTTCTAGGGACAAGGTCATCTCTCCTCTTCTTCCTGGTACAGAGAGGGAGGCACGTTTTACAGGTAGAGATTTACCTTACAAATGTAAATGTGTCCCAACAAGGGCAAGTTCCATTCCCCAGAGCCTCCTTCCCTGTCCCAGCCCATCAAAAGCAATCAGCCCAAAACAATCCTGATGCCAAAGAGACATATCCTGGGGTGGCCAATTTCAGGTCCCTACAAGGTCATCCCCCCTTCCTTCACAAACGCAAATGTCTCAAAAGGGCAAGCAAAATTCCAGTCCTCGGAGCCTGCTTCTCATCTGCAGTTTTAAAAGTAACCAGCCTAAAAATCCTCATCATAAACCATTTTAAAATTAAGCAGCCTAAAAATCCTCATCAAGACCAAATGGAAAAGCCAAGAGAAACATAAAAGGCTGTGTGACCTCGTTCATGCCTAGTGCTGCCTTTATGAACTCATTGTTTTTATTTCCTCTTCAATTAATGTGACCACAGGGTGGCAAAAGATAAGAAACTACCTTCAGAAATATCACTTCTGTATAGCTGCAAACATTTAATTAACTCTTGCTCGGTTAAAGAAGGAATAATGATCTGATTTTTTGTTGTTCTTCCCTTTCCTCTTCTTTGTAGATTGTGAAATTGGACAGATAGATCTTGTCTTCCTCATGGATGGTTCAAATAGCATTCATCCAGATGACTTCAAGAAGATGAAGGCATTCTTGGCATCCGTTGTTCAAGACTTTGATGTCACTGTCAACAGAGTGCGTATAGGAGCGGCCCAATTTAGCCATAACTACCAGCCAGAGTTTCCACTGGGAACTTTCATAGGCAAAGAGGAGATATCATTTCAGATTGAAAAGATCCAGCAGATCTTCGGATATACCCACATTGGTGCTGCACTCCGGCGGGTGGGGCATTACTTCCGACCAGACATGGGCAGCCGGATAAATGCAGGTACCCCACAGGTGTTACTGGTTCTCACAGATGGCCAGTCCCAAGATGAGGTGGCTCAGGCTGCTGAGGACCTGAGACGCAAAGGGATCAACATTTACTCCGTGGGCATCGGGGATGTGGATGACCAGCAGCTCATTCAGATCACTGGGACGGCAGATAAAAAACTGACGGTTCATGACTTCGATGAATTGAGAAAGGTCAAGAAGAGGATAGTTCGCAACATCTGTACCACGGGGGGAGAGAGCAGTAAGTATTTCATGTGCCCTTCAGCTGCCATTTTACACTTTTGTTTCAAAGGGAGATTGCGGTCTATTAAAATTCCTTAGTATTCTCATTAAGATGTGTTTTTACTAAAAATGCTAAGTATTTTTATGAGATGAATTGCTGTTAATCCAGGATTCCAACATCTATCTTTCCCTGTCTTACTGACATTTTCTTCAAGCTCTGTTTACATCCCCTGGGGCTGGTGAAGAATTTAGATTTATGCCTCTGGCTTTCAGCTTGAACTTTTCACAGTTATCAAGTAATTTTTGTGACTTAGGGATTGAGAAACAGGACATCTGAGAGCTTATCTCTCTTTTCTCCCTGTCTCCTGGGAGCGCATGCCCCCTTTGTGAATGGAAATGCCTCGAGTTGAGAAGGTGTGTGAAAAAGGCCACTGTTTACAATCAGGTTGGTTTCAGAGGTTAGAGAACACGCCTCAAAGAAATAAACTATTTGCCAATTTTTGTTGCCTGGCAATGGGCCTGTCTAGTGCTGCATATTGGTATGTAAGGAACATCCCTGGAGGTTTATATCTTTATTATGAAACTTTACTGCAGAAATTAGTAAATGGCTTCTTACAAATTAGCACCTTTTGACATTTTTCCAGCAGGTGGAAGGGAAGGTCTTGAAGGAGGGATAACTTTTTGTATTTTTATAAAGGTTCCTGACAGGTTGGCTGTGATTCTGTATAACTAGCCACAGTAAACGTTAACCCTGTATTTCCACCAGGGAGAGGCAAGCTGCATGGTTACTAAGAGGCAGCTCTGGAGCCAGGCAACCTGGCTACAAATCCTCGCTTGGTGGCCATTTTTTCTTGGACAAGTTGCTTAACTTTTCTAAGTTTAATTTCCTCTTCTGTAAAATGTGAATGCTAGCAGCACCTAGTTCAAAAGATCATTGTGAGGATTAAATGAGAAAATGGATATTTAAACTTTCCTTTGAATAAGCATGACACCTGGCATGTAATTATAAAGTCACTTCATTTTCATCTTCCACTGAACCATTAAATTTATTCATGGGGGCCGGCTATCCCCTTGCCCTTAGCCACCTTCAGGAAATAAGTGAACTTTTTTTGGTGATTAATGTGTCCATCCAATGTAACTATTAAAACTTCAAACCTCATTCAGTGTTACTCTGCCTTCCCAGCCTGCCACAGGCTGCTCACCTGCCACAGAGAAGAGGCCACACGTGGTTGGCGTTTTACTCATTGTTTCCCACTTCTCACTTCTACTCTCTCCTCCCAGGCCCTGCCCCCTTCTTGCTAACGATGGTTTCTGGCCTCGCCAGAATCGGCTGGGGAAGGGAAAAGAGCTAAAGAGGTACAGGAAAGTTCTTACTTGATGGTGCTTGTCAGGAATTGATTTTCTCTGACGATAGCCCATGTCTAAAGCTGGGTCCATTCATGGGTCCTTCAAAGGCTTCCCCTGCTTCCTCCCACCATCTCCACCCGCCCGAAGCACATTTGTTGGGGGATCTCTCAACCATTGTTCCCTTGAGAAAGGTAAGTATGTCCTCAATTCCAGATGTCCCCTTATGCCTTCTGCAGCCTCTGGACATCTGGTGTTGCCTCCAGCTTTATTCTGCCGTCTCTTTGCCCCTCCAGGTAGCCTTCTTGGACAGGAGATCAGAAGAACCCACAACAGCTCTTTCTTATGAGTGGCCATATCAGCCCCATGGGAAACAATAACATGTCAATTGCCCCAATAAACAGTGGAAGTTATGGCCCCCCAGTGTGGCCACCTCTCCTTTGCAGAGAGTGCAGCTTGCCATCCTGTGTCTTATTCCTTAGAATTCCTAGGCTTGGGTCATCTCCAAGTCATCTCTTTAAAGCTCTTCTTGCCTGGCTTAAAGAGGAAATTGCCACCTCTCCTTGTATGTGTGTGTATGTGTGCACATGGTGGGAGAGCTCACAGCACATAAACCATTCTCTCCAAAATGCTCTTCTAAACTCTGGGCTCAAACCTGTTATAAGACCCGATGTGCAGGCTGAAGTTTAAGAATCCTATAATTGATTGGGGACTACTGTCTTTATAAATCCCGCTTCAAGATCTCCTCATGTTTTGGAATGTGTCCGGTGAGCTCAGCCAAAGCTTCCACATTAATTTCCTATTTCACATGAAATACCCATTTCCAATTATTAGGGAAAAATTATTTTGGAACCATCTAGTCTCTGCTTGAGAGAGTGAAAGAAAACCACGTGGAAAGTGAAAACCAGGAGTATGCACTCCAAGTAGGGAGTGAGTTATCTTTAGAGGAAAGAGCCATGAATGTAAAAATAAATAAGTAAATCAGGCAAGTACGCTGTAGTGAGATAAACTCGAAGTCGTTACTGCAGCAAGCAAGAATGTGAGGCCTTTGTAGCCAAGCCGTGGGCTGAGGACAGATGAGGCTGGAATGAACACTGATAAACCTTCAAAGGCCTGTGCAGATATATTAGAGGATGCAAGTTCTTCTTAAACTCTGAACCCCCAAGTCAAAGAAATCAGACAATAGCTCGGTGGGGTTCAAAGAAAACCAGACTTAGAGCCTCAACATCAAGCTTTGTTTCTTATTAAAATATGCATCACTTTGGAGAAGTCACTATCCTTTCTTCGTTTCCCCATTTGTAAAGTTGCGTCATCTCTGAGTTTCTCTGATTCTACATTATGACTCAACATGTGTGAAAGGAAGGTCAGCTGTGTGGAGATACGAAGGAAGTGACTAAGAATACTTCTTGAGCATCTATGAAGGGTCGAGCCTGGTACTCTAAGCATTTTAAATGTGTTATCTCATTAAATTCTTCCCAAATCCTGTGTGGTTTGTATTTTTATTCCCATTTATAAATGAGGAAACTGGGGCTCAAAGGAATATTGATAACCTGGCCCAGATGATACAGGAAGTGACAGAATCTTGAAACCAAAGTCTGTCTGACTCCAACCCATTTATTGGTTAAATCATGCTGCCTATTTTAGGATGCCTATTTAGCATGTCTAGGTTATCTGATGCTGATGTTATAAAGAGCTAGTGTCTAAGTGTTGTGCTTCATGAATTAATAGCTGGGACTTAGTAAGAAATCATGGGTTTGTATCTTGACATTGTTCCTGCGGCTGCTGCTCCCTGTGGAAACCACTTGCTGCTAAGCTAGCACTGCCCACGTCACAAGCTGGTGGCAGAACTAGTAACCTATCACACTGGCTACCCAGGAAGTGGTCAAATAAGGTAGTTCAGCGTATGGACTCCAGACAAGCTTGGGTCTGAATCTCCAATGTGAGATCCACAGTAATAAGGGTGAGACCTCAGGCCAGTTGCTCTAAGACACAGTGTCTCTTCTGCAAAATGAATATTAGAAAAGTTTCTCCTTATTCTGTTTCCTGAAGACATGTGAGCTAATGAATGGACAGCGTGCGGTAAACGTTCAATGAGTATTAGTTCCCATCATAGAGTGTTGCAGAGGGCACCTTGAGGCATCTTATAGATGCAAATGTATGCAGTGATGGGATCAGTTCACAGGAGGACAATTTACCAAGTTCTTTGGCTTAGGAACTTCAATATTTTAACAACGTTTCAGAGCTATGTTCAACTTTAATGTGTCCACATACACCAAATTCCTCTAAGTAACTAAACTGCAAAGTCTTTCTTACCTCATTTATGCTTGTTTTCCTGGTTTTTCTTTGAGCCTGGCTACTCCGAGCACCTAGAGGAGACTTCAGGCGGTTTTCAGGATAGGGAAGTCCTGCCTTTTTTGGCATGGAGCTATGATTAGAGAGCAAAAGAATGAAGAGCACCTCTCATCTTATGCATCATCACGGATAGATGAATCAAAAAGGAGAGGAGGCAAAAGCACAGTCTGGTTAGGACGAAGTAAGAGAGACCCTCAGGATTTGATTTAAGGAATGTGAGAAATATAAAGGGAAAAAATGGATGGTCATTTTCAGCTTTTCTTGACAAGGATCTCTGTATGTTCCTGTCTCAACCAGGTTCTCTAGAAAATAGAGCTCAAAACAAAGTTTATGTGCTAATACTTTAGGGGGAGTACAATCCCAGGGAAGCAAGGGTGGGTGGAAGGGAAGCCATACAGGAAAGAAGGGAAAGTAAATATGAGACGGTATGTTACCAAGCTAGCTACAGCTCCTTGAGAAGACATAACCAGTACGTTGGTCAGGCAGAACCTTACCAAGGAAGCCATATAGAACCACTGTATAGACCAGTCCGTCGGGGAAATACACAAGGGGATTAATCTTCTGATTCCTTCTCAACTACTGCCTCTCATTGGTCAGAGTTGGCCACGTGGAGAGTTAACTCTCCCACCCTATTGCATCGTGTTATTCAGCCCTTTAGGGGAAACCAGATACAGGACCCATAGTGCAATGTATCTGAGGCTGGAAGTAGTGGAAGGAGCTGGAACTCCCATGAGTTCAGTTGGGTTGGACGTGGGCACAAGAGTCATTGTGACCCCACTGCAGTGAGCATGATAGAGGCTATGTCAAAGCCTGGTCCACCCCACCACAGCGTTGGGAGACCAGACAATGGTGGCAGCTGAAGCTGTCCACTGGACAAATGTCTAGGTCCTGGGGGAGGGGTGCGGGGAGGGGGCGGGAGGATCCAAGTAAATCCAGGAGGTATATAAACTAGGTTTCTTATGGTATCTAACTATATTTTCTAGATCATTCTTTCTCTTTTTTCATCTAAGATACCCCTTCTTTCAAAGGCCCCAAACAATTTTCTCTTCTATCCCAGCTAATAACTGCCGACAGCCTGACATTCCTCTTTGAAGTATTTTCTCAAGAAATCTGTCTTCCAATCCTATTAACATACCCTACCTTCTTGCCTTCTTGACAGTATTTGTTGATACTAAGGATCTGCCATCATCAACTCCAGTTAAGGACTTTCTTTGTAAGTCAGATAATTAAAATCATCTTTTGGGCCTGGCAGGGAACCATGAGACTCTGTCTAGTCCAATCCACTCTTTTCTGTTCTTTTGTATTTTTATCTTGAAATGTACAATCTCCTTATTTTTATAGACAAGAAAATTAATGCCCAGGGAGGTTAAGAGGTTTGCCAGAAGTTATTTAGCAGCCGCAGTGTCATGACTGCTGCGTGACTAACACCAAACTCTATGCCTCCCCCTCCAGGCTTCCCGACTGCTGTTTGCGAGGACTGGGCAGAGGCTCAGAACACTAGTTTGACTTCTTTTTCTCACCCTCTATTGTTCATTATTTCTCTTTGGAAATCCAAGTTATTCATATTTTCTTGTTTAATCATTCATCATTTCTCTTTGGAAATCTGATTGTAGCTTTCTCCCCAGCTCAATTCCAAAGCTAGCCCTGCTTCTCGTTAACTTTGAAGGGCTCCTGATTGCAGGGCAGCTGTCTCTGTAGGGTTAGCAAGGCCATCACGTGAGAGCCGCTTGGTTAATATGGCCTCGTCTTTCTAATTGTACCTAGACACGTGGCTGTGAACTCCGGACTTGTTCCCCAAATTCCATTCCTTTGATCAGATTATTAGGGAATCATTTGTCAATTGGCAGTAGTTAAATAAACACAGGGAACTTATTTCCTAGAGTTTTTGCTTTCAGTAGTCTAGACAAAAAGGTAAAATACTCGATTTTTATAGGACACAGTTTCCAGGATCACTCAGTGTCATTTTAGCATTTCTGCCAGTGGTTGTTTTTTCACAAGAGATTGTTTTCCTTAAAGGCAGTAACGTATTTTGGTTACTGAATGGTTTTCTGTTTACGGGTTAAAAGAATATTCATCCAAGAATGAAACTTTCCATCTCAAGATAGAAATGAAAGGATGTATGTTCAAGAAGAATTTTGGAAAGGACATATTCTGATGCTTCCTTCTGACTAATTTCTGTCTCTTCATTACACTTTCTTAATATCAGAGATTTTCCAATAAAGTAAATATGGTAAAATAAGACCCACCTTTTCAGATTTTTTGATAACCTTGATTTACCTTGAATCTCCTGGTGAAAACTGATTATCAAATAAGTCTCTTTTTTCTCTTACCCAACTCTTTTCTCATTAAAAATGAATCAAGATATTGGCCCTTATTTTGAGAATCAAAACTGACATTTTGCTCTCAAAGACTTGCAATGTCCAACTGATCAGTGTCTCTTGAGGTAGTGTAAGCGGCCACACAACAAATATGTGAAAAACTGCTTATCTAAACAAAGTAAATTAAAAATAAACTTTCCTCCCCCTTATTTTACCAAGCAAGCAATATGTATTGAATTTGCTAGAAAAGGTCGAAGTTTTTAGCCAACCTAAAATTTCTTGAAAGAACAGTGTATATGTCACATGACTTTGTCCTCTAATTATCTGCCGTTTAGGAGGCTCAGCTTAAAATATCAAGCCCCTTCTAGTCTCTCCAATGCTTAAATGTCCCTGGAGTTAATAAGGATAAGAATGAAGCGCTTTAAATGCAAATAACTCTTAGTATTTCTTGAACCCCCAAATGGCAGTGGCTTTGGCTTCTGCGGGGCTGAGCTCTGAAGGCAGCGCCATCTTTGACAAGGTTGAATATGGGTAATTTGGTGCCCAGTTTCTTCACTTGTAGGACTTAAATCAAGTAAGATCTCAAAGGATCTCCTGAATTTTTTATTTTTCTTCTCACTTTTTCTTTTCTGAATGGATGTTAGAAGAGAAAAGAGGAATTAGAGATTCTTTCTACAAAGATAAATCATCAAAACCCTTCCTTTAGATAAGGCTTTTGTGATTTATTTTTTTCTAAATGACTTTCTCCATTCAAATGTTTTTATATTTCCCTTATAATTATTATAATTTAATGTTTGTTGAATGACTGAAACTGATTAAGTAGTATGATATGAATTTCCTATTTTAGACTATTAACATTTCCACAATATATTTTAGGGATGTTTAAATGATTCTACATGGCTTTTCCCATGGCCACAATAAAATCTGTCAGAACTTTAATTGTTATAAAATCATCTAAACTTTATACCAACTAAAAATAGAATAATACTATACGCTTATAATTTTATTGGTTATAAAAGAGTGGTTCTTAGCATCTTCCATTATTTGCTCATGCTCTTCCTTATTTCCCAACTTATAACTGAAATAGAAATAAGAATTTCAAGTCCCTTGATTCAGACTTAGAATCCAAGTCAAATAAAGGTATTTGTTAATCTAATAAAATATGCTTTTCCCTTGAATCCTAGATTGTTTTGTGGACGTTGTAGTGGGATTTGACATCGCAACTCAGAAGAGTGGGCAGACTTTTCTTGAAGGTCAGTCTTGGATGGAAACTTACCTTCAACACATCTTACGTGCCATCAGCTCCCTCAATGGGGTAAGCTGTGAGGTGGGCACAGAGACTCAGGTTAGTGTGGCTTTTCAAGTGACCAATGCTATGGAAAAATATTCCCCCAAGTTTGAGATCTATAGTGAAAACATACTGAACAGCTTGAAGGATATAACGGTTAAAGGACCATCTCTTCTCAACGCCAACCTCTTGAGTTCTCTATGGGACGCATTTCAGAATAAATCGGCCGCTCGAGGAAAGGTAACTTAATTTTATTTTATTTGTTGGTCTATAGTTGCAATGACCTTCTTTTTACTCATTTTTCTTTTTTGAACACTTTCCTAGGTGGTTCTCTTGTTTTCAGATGGATTGGATGATGATATTGAAAAACTCGAACAAAAATCTGATGAACTTAGAAAAGAAGGTACTGAGCATGGGGGATGAGTAGGAAAAGAGTGTTTATTAATTTTATAATCTCAGAATTCAATTCTGGCTCTTTAAGTTTCCAGGCACTCAAATAACCCTGAATTCGCCAACCTCTCCACTTTGTATGCACTTGACAGAGCAAATGAGCTCTCAGAACATTTTGGCATCTACTTTTTTTCTCACGCCCTGTGTGTATGAAACAGTACTGAATACAACGTCCTATTCTTTCTATCATATTACTGTATTTCTTCTTTCTAAGCTTTCCTGGAGAATGTGCCTGTCTCCCCAGCCTGCGTTATCTAATCTTGCTACTTCTTCAGTGTCAGCAGGAGCAAACTGTGTTATTTCTCCTTGACCAAGAAATAGGAGAGTTGGATTATTCTCTTCTAACACTCAGAATTTCCAGAGTTGCAAGCAAACTTGTTGGACAAGTTTACTCATGTTTTGGGACTCTCTAATCAGTTCCTTCCTTCAGACCACAGATGGACCAACCATGGTGTTGATGAGTTTTTAAAGCTCTGGCACCAGGCTTTTGGCTTCAGGAACTAACGCCCTGTCTGACTTATTGTCAGTTCTTACTAAAATATGAATCAGTGGAAGAAAAATGCAACCACATGTTCTGGTTTGACTAAGAATAGAAATACTTCCCTGTAAGTGAATGTTATTGGTGCCCCACCCGGACCCCCTTTTCCAGTCAGCTTCCCCCATGCTCCAGGTGCTGTGAGTGTTGACTGCTAATAACTCACAGGTTCCCGTCTCTCTGGGGAATTTCCCTTGGCCAATGGAATCTGCCTCACCTGGAAGGTTACTCCCTACCCCACCCCTGGGCAGCAGGTAGAGTACAAATAGTTGAATCTTTGCCTCAAAGTGGCACCAGTTCTGTGGTTTAATTTATGCTCCAGAGTTCCTCATGGGGTCAGGCTGAAGCTAACCTCCAACTGAAACACCGTCTTGCTCAGCTCCTGCCCCCGCCCTGTGCTGCTTCCCTCACTCCCTTTCTTCTGAGAGTGCTTCCTCAATAAATTGTGCTCATCCACATCGCTCTCGAAGACTCTGCTTCTAGGGAACCTGCCATAAATATCTGCCTCCCAGGTTACCTACCAGAGGCTAACTGGATTTTGGCTTTTCTGTTTGGTTCTCTCTCCTCAATCTTAAACAAATTACAAAGTTCACTGGATTTACAGCTGGAAAGCAAGGATTTCTATTTTGCCTTTTATTTACTAAAGCTGCTTTCTCTTTATTCTATGAAGTCTTGGCCTTTTTTAATGATCCATAGTGTAGAGATTAGTGCAGACTGAGAACAAGACCCTAGACTGTTTAGTTTGGGTGGGTAGGAGTTTTTTGATTTCAGCTTTGCTTTTGTAGGGCAAAGATGTATCTCTTGCAGACAACATTAGAGTTTTCTCCAGGAAGTTTCTCTTGGAACACCCAGATTTCTAAGACCAGTCCTCTTTCTTCCACCTACCAAAGGAAAACTAGTAAATGAGTTTCAATTTCAGAAGCTTGATTTCGAATATCCTCAGAAATTCAAAATCTTTGAATGAAAGAGATAAAGGAATGATGACCATAATGTTCTTTGCAAAGTATCAAATGGCTCTCAATATGGACAAGGAGAACCTCTAGCTCTGGATTCCCATATTTAAACATATACGATTTCAGGTGTTGCTGGGCCGTGTGATCTGTTCACCTAGGAGAGCCTCCCCAACTTGAGGCCAGATGTCTATATATATAAACTGTGCAATCACCACAGAACAACAAGAGACCGGGAGAAACGGATCCACAGTGGTCGACGTTGCCTTATAATTAATCCCTGTGCATTGGGGTTTGGATTGGTTTCTTAATTTTTTTAAATCTAATATTCTAGAGTCTACCCAGTGATTCTTTATTCTCCCAATTTTTGAAATCTTTTCTTCCTTAATTTTTAGGAATTTAAGACACTGTGTTTAAGATCATATGACTCATTTATTGGATAATTCTGAAAGGAACAGGACTGGAGGCCCGCATCCTGAGAAAAGCAGTTATAAATAATAGTTGTATGCATATTTCTTTCAAATCAACAATCCCATGGTTCTCATAACTCTTACATTTTTACACTTCCTGGAACTTTTAAGAAAAATCAGATGTGAGATTTTTTTCCCTTAGAAATAAGCCTATACTAACGACCCATTAGCTTGCCTTCTCTTGATCATTAAACTCCAGTTGATGGGCTCCACATTCCTCATTGCCTATCCCAGCCCACTCCACCATCCATTTCCTCCCCCTCCTTCTAATTCTTAGAAGACTGACTAACTGTCCTGGTTTCCCTGAGACAAGCCAGAGGCTGTCAGCACTAAAACCAAGAAAGTCCAGGCAAACAAGGGTGAGCTGGTCACCCGATTCTTTGCTGTTTTTTCCTTTATTCCACTTCAGCCAACCATTCTGTTCTCCTCTCCTAGAACCCAAGCCTCCCCTATGTCCCTGGAACTTTATTCTCTTCATTGTCCTCTTCCTCTCATTCAAAATCATTCATTCAAAATCATATATAAACTTGTATAAGAAGGCATTCTTCATTCAGCCAAGTCCTTGAACATTTCTTTATCTGTTCTAGGTCGTTGGTTTCCAAGTCCCATCCAAAGAATTCTTCACTCATCTGTAATAAAATGAGAAAACATGCCAGTGCAGTCAGGTTTCATAAAGCCAGATTTATTCCATGTCCTTAGTACATTTTTGTTATTAAAATGTCCTTTGAGTGTAGGCTTTGGAATCGGGCTGTCTTGATGAAAACCTAAAAATGTCACTTGAGCCAGTCATTTAACCTCTCCAAGCCTCAGTTTGCTTGTCTGTAAAATAGAGCTACAATTGCACATTCCTATACGGTTGTATTTGTATCTTATGAATAAGATAACGCAAGCAAAACACTTAACCAACTTCCAGGCACATAGTAACTATTAATAAATGAGAGCACAGCTGTTGCTATGGTTACCTCTACCATAACGATTGCCAGATTTATTCCTGCCATCGTTTAATGTTCTTGCTTTGCAAAATAAGTCAACCCTCTATTAGTCACTAAAAGTTTTCTTTGAAATATTCTGATCTATAAAAATCCCAAAGCCTATGAGCCACAGCTCTGGATGAATCTGTGTCATTTGTTTCCAATTGCCTGACAAGAGCTCTCTTTCTGTCTTTTGCCACCTATAAGTCCAACTGGGCTGTCAATTCTTTTTTTCTCCTGAGCAAAATTCGCCATGAGCTAATGTCTATTGCCAATCTTCTTCTTTGTGCTTGAGGAAGATTCACCCTGAGCTAACATCTGTGCCAGTCTTCCTCTATTTTGTTTGTGGGTTGCTGCCACAACATGGCTGTGGATGAGTTGCGTAGGTCTCCACCCAGGAACCGAACCTGGGTCACCGAAGTGGAGCATGCCAAACTTAACCAGTAGGCCACAGGGCCGACCCCTGGATTGTCAATTCTTTGTGAGGTCATTTAGAGCTGTGCTTCTCAAACTTTAATGTGTGTGCAGATCACCTGGGGGTTTTATTAAAATACAGATTCTTATTCCATAGGTCTGGGATGGGAACTGAGATTCTGTATTTCTGATAAACTTCCAGGTGATGCCAGTGTTGCTGCTCCAAGGATCCCCCTTTGAGTGGCAAAAACTTGCTTTCTTAATCTATGAATTCCTGTGTACTCTAGCATGCTCTGTGGACCTTCTTAAACTCACTGTCTCACTTCAGATCATCAGGGAACTGGAAGTTCTATTATAATTTCCCCAGTCTCCAATTTAATTAGTTTTGAAAAAGGTAATTCTTTTTGTTCTCTGATTATAGTCTTGTCAGTTGTCAGTTTTGCGTTGTTCGGTTGGGGGAAGTGGACAATAAAATGAGTGTTTCTCTTGCAACTGTTTTCTTAGAATGACAATTTAAATACAGATGCAAAAATATTAAAATAATCAAACCCATCTCACCTGGAGAATTTTAAACTGTGTTGGGTAGGCCTGAATGCCCTTATAACTGTTGCTCTGGATGGAGCCCCTGACTCGGGTGACCTGGCTGATCTTCTCTACATTGAATTTGGGAAAGGATTTGAGTACAGGACCCAGCTCAGTATTGGAATGAGGGATCTTGGGAGCCGACTGTCAAAGCATCTGGTAAGTTATTGAGAAAAGGCTGTTGAGTTTAAATGTTCTATTTGTTTTGTGTATAGGTGTAATACCTATGCTTATGAATTTGATCTAATCTGTTTGCGAGCAAAGAAAGCCTTTTCTGAATTTAGTGAACAGCATAAATAGGGGCGTGTTTTGAAAAAAATGTAATATAGTAGAGATATGTCAACACATATTTAATTTATATACTTGGCAAAAAAAGAAGGAAGGAGAAATTAAAAAGCACCTACAATCCTGCCTGAATTGCAGTCGATGAACATTAAGTGCCAAAGAAAATCTGAGATCTAAGGGTAAATTGGCTGCTCCCTCAGCCAGCCAGTTTTCACATCCCTTGCGGATCCTACGTGTCACAGCTCACCACACTGAGTATGATTCTAGTGTTTAAGATATGTATTTTCCCTGCAACATGACCTGTAAATGAGAGCCAATTACGTTTAGAGTTCAATTAAAGAAACAGCAATCCATTCCAGTGTTGGAAGAAAAACCAGTGACGTGACAATGGACCTCATATGTCGTACTTTATGAGCAACCAAAAGATTTTTAAAGGTTGTCTTGACCAACTGAGATTTTCGCCTCATGATGTATTTTTAGAACCTAACACCTGTATGACACGCATCTCAATCATATTTCCTTCAGAAATATACCAGAATTCAAACTAGAGTGGTGAAGTGTTACCATGTTATGTGGCACTACTTTCACCGTAATAAATGGCTAATAATTGGTAATTTGCTTATAATTTATAAAAATCTATAATCAGCATATCAGGACACTTTCCAATAAAGTGCTAGCTCCTACTATTTTCTACCTGTAGAATTTTTATATAAATAGATGTTTGAACACAGTTTGTTCAGTGTAGTAATTACGTAAAAATAATTACTTAAAGAATATGGAAGTTGTTGGAGTTCCTTTCTCTGTGGGAAGACAGTATCTGTTTTACAAAGTATATTTTTCTCTATCTACTACTGTTTGAAATCTGTATTGGTAATTTGTGGAGGGAGGAAGTTAACCTTCAGAACAAGCTTGTAAGTTTTTAGATATCATGTAAATGCAACAGTATATAAGAAAAATCTAATTTTAGAAATAGATCAATTTTAATGTTAATAATAAAAGATTTGATGCTGTAGGTTTTTGGTGATCCAAAGAAAATTAATATTATCTAAAATGAAATCACAGAATTCAATTTGTTTTTACTATTTGGTTTTCACACATTTCAAGTTTTATTGGTTTTTCTGAGATTTTCAGAAAAAAGGAGAATTTTTTAATGTCAGAAAAGAAACATTATATAAGAAGAAACGACTAATGAGGGGAAATTGCTAAATGGAGACTCGTTTTTCATTACACTGGAATTTTGATGGGAAACTTCTCAACATAAAGATTGATTCTACCCCACTAAGGCAAAGCATGGCATTTACTGCAAACAAAATTTTCCTAAAAACGAATTTTGCAGGTTAATTGTAAAAATACAGTGGCATATGTCAGTTATTCAGGGGATGAGTAACTAGGTCCAGGATGAATTTCACTCACATTTTTAAATATGTAATATGGTTTTTTGGCCAGAGAATAAAGAAGAATATTCTCACCATGCTGCCACTCTCTACAGCAACTGCTTCTGAAATGCTGAACATGTAATTGGTGTTTTTGAAATCCTGTCACATGCAAAGTCTTCTGGAAGTGTTTACGACCAGACTTGGTTCCAAGTAGTGTGACATTGGGCGCTGTCTAAAATCTCTAGCACACAAAGATTTCACAAGACAGGAAAAGGAGAAAACAGCATGCGTGCATTTTACTGAACAAAATGTTGGGGGCAGAATTATATAGGGTAATCAAAAACACCGTGGTCAATTCGGGGACAGGGTGGGAACAGGAAATCACATTAATAAATTAGTATGCAATGAGTTGGATGGCTAAACTGATACCGTTTTGAGAACACAAAAACGTCTTTGAGTTAATTCCGAATTCCTCATATGTAGAGAATGCATTTCACAGAAGGAAAGATGGAAGCTAAAGAATGTCTCATGCATTCTCTCTAGAGCAGTCACGGTGTGGGTGAACAGGCTTCTGAAACTGTGGTAGACATCTGAATCACACCATTGAGCTTGTGTGTGTGATTTGGGAAGCAATGCCACCAAATGCAACGTATTTCCTACCCTCCCCTGCAAGGTCAATGTTGCTGAAAGGACGTGCTGCTGTTTATTCTGCAAGTGCATTGGAGGAGATGGCGCAATGGGAGATCCTGGACCACCAGGGAAAAAGGTGATTTTAGTTAAGATCTATGGCTCACTTTATTTGACTGTAGAGGTCTTTCAGGCATGGGTTTAGGTAGAAATAAGGAGTGATTTTAACTTCTAGGCAGAGCCTCTGAGGAACCATTTATTATGATTTTTATATGTCAAATTAGATAGTCATGGCTTTTCCTTGGCGTTCTAAGTTGGAGTCTTTTTAAAAAAACTTTTTATACAAGTCTCAGGAGAAGTAACTGCTAAGTTTATCCAGGGTTCTAGCAGTGATGACAATGATGCAGAAAAATCAACTGCTCTCTCATGTTGTATAATGAAAACCTCCTGAGTACTAATAAGTCATTTCAATTCCCGTTTTTAATGACTGCAGAGTCGTTTAAATCAAGTAGGGAATACTTTGTGTAGTCTGCTGAAAATTAAGCTACATCAGATCACCTTATCATAGCAAAAGATGTTAAGATGTTTCATTCAGCTTTAGCCAGACCAAAATGCTGCCTCAGATGTACACGTATAAACAGACCAATTATAAAAATGGTAACCAAGAATAGATTCATATATTTCCTAACCAAAAGAAATTTATGTACCCTTATGTAAAAATATGATTTGGGGCTTTAGGAAGTGTTCAGATAATGTATAAACAGACTGTGAATGTGTTTAATAATGATTTCAGTATTGCTTGTTTACATGTGTATCTGACTTTTGAATAATTTGTAGATAGCACTGTAACTTCCAAATCACCATTGCTGTGTCTCCGAAGAAAAGTTTTTGGACTAATTATTTCCTGAATGCTTCAACTTCATATAAAGAGAATGGTAGATTTTGCTTTTTTTAACAGGGCTCAGAAAGAATAGAAAGAAATCTGTGTGGTCTCTTTTTCCATGTTCAGCCTAAATCCCAAAAAAGATTTTTTTAATGAAAAAAGGATAATTCTAGTTTGTCGGGGAAAATGTAGCTGAGTTCATTTGAACATTTGTCTGGGGGAAAAAAAAAAAAAACCCTAGCTCTATATATAACCCCAGAGAGACTTATGGACAATATTATGACTCACATATGCACACATCCTTGAGTTATCTGGATGCCTGGCTCCAAATGCTATTTATTTTTATGTGAATAAATGCAGCCTAGGTTGTGGAGGGAGGACTATTTTTTCCAAACTCTTACTGTTCTACATAAAGTAAAACTGTAAAGTTGAAGAATTTTGCTTGATTACCTCTGGTTTTCGGTGTGTGGCGTACTAATCTGTTCCTCCTTTCCTTATTTCCAGGGATCCCCAGGTTTAAAAGGCAGTGAAGGCTACCTGGGAGAGGAGGGCATTGCTGTAAGTCAAGAGTTTTTTTCAGTTCCGTTTATTCTTAAGAACACACCAACAATATGAAATCTTTTGTGTCAATTCAGAAGGAAGCAAGAAAAGTCAGATTCTAAGGATTTGTGTGCAAAATCTGGGGTCTTTCCTAATCCTCACTGGACTTTGCTTCTGGTAGTCATTAGTGGTTTATTGACCTACTGTCTCCTCTTTGACTATCCACCAACATTGCACAATGAACTCAATGCAGAAGTTATCTTCTTCACCAGGGGAGTCAAATCACTGCCATTTCACCCTTGCTGGTGCATTTTGCACAGGTAAAACAACTCACTACATTGTTTATCAAGGACCTCACTCTTTCTTGCATCCATCCACCTGTCTGTCCAACCTTCTATCACTCCTGCCTTCCTTCTATGCATCCGTTCATGTAATAATTGTATATTAAGCATCTTACCATTTACACATTATTTATCAAAGACCTTACTCATAAATGCACTCATCCATTCATTTATTCATTTAACAAATCTATATTAAGGCTTCTTACCATGTGCCAGGAACAGTGCTAGGCCCTAGAAATAAAAAGAAAGAAAGAAAGAAAAGAAAACACATGGTTCCTAATCTCAAAGGCAAATCAGACAACAGCGATTCCAGTTGTTATATACAAGGATTATACTAGAGGTAAAATGAAGTGCAGTGTGACAGAGTGTGGCAAAAAAAATACCTAACAGCCTCAGGTAACAGCCTTGGTGGCAGCTGGGGCTTGGGAAAGGAAGGCCACCAACAAGGGATAATGCTTGGCCAGACATCTGAAGGACAAACAGAAATTTCTCCAGGCAAAGTTTGTAGAGAAAAACATTCTATTACAGAGAGAATAGTGTGTTTGAGGGTATGTAACTGAGTGAGAGAATTGTGTATTTACAGAAAGGTACATGGTCAACATGGCTGGAACCCAGGACACAGTAAGAGGAGGTTAGATGGCAAGCAAGACCCAGATTATTAGAAGCCTTAAATACCCTGCAGAAGATTTGGATGGTGTCTTCCAGTCGATGGGCAGTCATTGAATGGTGTTAGCACAGGAGTAAAACTGATGGGGGTATGGGTTTAGAAAGCATGGTCAGGCAATATTATGGATGGTGATAAGGCAGAAGTTACAGGTAGAAGTTTGGCAATGGTAGGTGCAAGACAAAGAAATCCTAATCTTAGTTTGGGGCAATATGAATGGATATGTTAAGGAGGTTCAGTGACATAACTTGGAACCACCTGGGGAGAGAGAAGCTAAGGATGACATCTTTGTTTCCAGTTCACAAGACTGCACATACTGGTGAGGTTACCAAGACAAGGACTGCAGGGGCAGTATTTGGTTTAAGAAAGAAAGAGAGAGGGAAGATGCATTTTGGTCTAGAAATCATGCCTCCTGCTTAGATCATACCTGGAGCATCCTTCTCTGATGTCTTATCAATTCTTAGTTTTCTGTTCCTGGAATATCTCCTAAAATCTTGAGAATGCATTTTAGCTGCCAGTTGTTGGTCTGTCTATTTTATTTAGATGCTACCCCACCCAGGGCAGTATCCCAGTGGGATCCAAAGCAAAGGGCTGTCATCAGAGTAGCTCTGATTTACTTCTGTTCTTAGTTTTTATAGCACGCATTCTGGATTGTAAACCACAAGAGGTCACACATATTTTTTCCAATATAAAACTTGTCAAATTTCCAAAACAGATTCCAGATTATGATAGAAAAAGCTGATCTGGGTATGTACTCTTTCCCAGGGAGAAAGAGGAGCCACTGGGCCAGTGGGAGAACAGGGTACGAAGGGATGTTATGGCGCCAAAGGTCCTAAGGTAAGGTCGCGTAAGACATTGTAAAGTCTTCCTAACATCTATTCCACGTTCCCACACTAACCACTCCTATCGTTTTTATTTCCAGGGAAACAGGGGACTAAATGGACAGGAGGTATGGTACAAAACATATCCATTTATCTGCCCATCATTATCTGGAAATATTTTTATTTTTGAGATTATTGACCAGTAGATCGTCCAAATGAAGTTTCTGTTGACCTTCTTTTTTTATTGTCAACCATTTCATTTTGTTTATTTCTATCTTTTATTGCAGGCAACATATACTATCTGTTGACAGTTCCTATTACTCAGCAATCCTTGTTTTACCCAGAGCCAGCCTAACAAGGAGGCTGCATATGGAACACAAAATTAGACTTTTTGTTTGGTATCTGACTTCTTTTCACATAAATGTAATGCACTCTATTCTGATCACATCTGTCTTTTCAGGGAGACATTGGGGAAAGTGGAATTGATGGATTAAATGGAGAACAGGTAGAACCTTCTCTTTGTACCATAAAGACCCTTATGAGCTATTGCTCATTAGGAAAATGGGAATTTGAGTTTATTTTCTGTTTCTTAGGGTGACAGTGGTCTTGCTGGAGGAAAAGGAGAAAAAGGTGATGAAGGCTCTCAGGTAGGGATTCAATAAAGCGACGACATGAAAACTGCACTGGGAATTAAAGGTGTGACTAACAAAGTAGAACAGCTACCCTCTGTGTGTCAGTCAGCTAGTGCCACAAAATTGCTTTGTGACAAACAATCACATTTAATGATAAACCTCTACTGTGTTTGAGAGGTGCAATTGATCTAAGATGAGCATGGCTGACCTCAGCTCGTGTGTCTGTTGTTGCCTGGGGCTTTGTTCCACATGTCTCTTATCCTCCTCCTGAGACCAGAGAAATGCCTAGCCACGTTGGCTGTGACCTTTTCATGGCTATGGCAGAAGTACAAGGGAGCAAGTAGAAACACACACAGTCTCTCAAGGCCTCAGCTTGGAACTCTTACAGCAACACTTCCATCTCTTTCCGTTGGCCATATCAAGTCATGACCAAACTCAGCAGTAGGGAATCTCGCCCACTACAGTTGGAAGGCACTGCAGAGTTCCATGGCAAAGGGTGTAGATACAGAGAGGAGTGAAGAATTGGGGCCATTAATGAAACGCAGCTACCACACGAAGAGCAGCAGCAAGGTATTCACAAGAACGGTGCAGGGCAGCACATTAAAGGTGTGTGCCACTCATTCCTGCCTAGAACAGATACCAACAGCAGCCAGACTTCCATCATCTACTTTATTGGTCTTTAGAGTGTGAACAGTTGAGTCAGAACAGTTGAGCTAGAAACCCACTTTCTAGCGGAGGCAGTCACCTTGGAGAGAATGGATAATGCCTCTGAATCTCAGCTGCCTCATTAAAAGAAAGATAATAAACAATACCTGGTTCACAAAGTAGTTGTAAAAACTAAAGAAGATGACAAATGTGTCTGGAACACAGAGTTCACCACTGTGACAAATAATTGAGGTTGCTCTTAAATTATTCGTATGATACCTGAAACCATTCTTTGGTTGTTCCTTTTTCTAGTTTAAGAATAACTTTAGTAGAAAAATATTTAATTATTCAAATCAGGGAGAAGATAAACTCGTTTTTATTAATGTTATTAAAAATTCTTGTCTTGTCCTTCTTCTGATTTATATTAACTATAGGGAAGCCCAGGAAGGAGGGGGATTTCTGGTGACCGTGGAGCAAAGGGCCGGCGGGGAGACCCTGTAAGTACTAGGGCTGTGCGGGCAGTGAACTCCATCAGGGCTTGGTTCCCATCAGCACTTCTGATAGGGAGAGAGACCCCCACTTCAAGGTACCACGGTAGCGATCCTGAGTTTAAATCATCACAGGCACAATTGTTGTCGAATTTTAAAAGCAGATCCCTTGTGCTAGATCCTATTCATATTCAGGGTGAGTCTGGGCAGTGAGAAGCCTTGCACATCATTTGTGCTTTTTCTTTTCTTTTTTTGGTGAGTAAGCTTGGCCCTGAGCTAACATCTGTTGCCAATCTTCCTCTTTTTGCTTGAGGACTATTGGCCCTGAGCTAACATCTTTGCCAATCTTCCTCTGCTTTGTATGTGGGACGCCACCATAGCGTGGCTTGATGAGCAGTGTGTGGGTCCATGCCTGAGATCTGGGATCTGAACCCACAAACCAGGCTGCTGACGTGGAGTGCACAAACTTAACCACTACGCCACTGGGCCAGCATGTATTTTTTGAGAACACATATTCAGAATTGTCCTTGTGCTTCAGAGCTGTGAAGGAATCCAGTCCACTTTATTATCTTCCTCTGAGTACTTCAACATATGGACAGAATGGAAGAAACAAAGCCGTCTCTTTTTTTGTATGCTCCAAGCATCTTTCTCAGTTGAGAATATTAGCTGCATCTCCTTGAATCCGAGCCAGCTAAGATTATGTTAGGCAAAACTTATGACACAAAGGCGCCTGCTCTCACAGGGACACAATCCAGTTGAGTAGATATGACCCACACCTATGTAGGGCATATGCCAAATCTGATGGAACAGCAGGACTACAGGACTTCCATCACCATGCCCACATGTCAGTCGGTTTCCAAAACTTTGATGAATTATGATTTAGGTTTGTTTTTAAACGTTTATTAAAACTTTTTAAATTGAGATATAATTGATATATAACATTGTGTAAGTTGAAGGTGTACAAGGTGTTGATTTGGTACATTTATGTGTTGCGATGTGATTACCACCATCCCGTTAGCTAACTCCTCTATCACATCACATAATTATTATTTCTTTTTTGTGATGAGAACATTTAAGATCTAGTCTCTTAGCAACTTTGAAGTATTCGATGCAGTACCGTTGTCTATAATCACTATGCTGTCTGTGCATTCGATCTCCAGAACTTACTGTTGAACTGTAACATGTATCAGAAAAGTACACAAATTACAAATGCACAGCTTGATGAATGTAAATACACCTGTGCACTCAGCACCTGGTAAAGGAATAAAACATTGGCCAGTAATAGGGCATCCCAGGAACCCCCTCATGTCCACTCCAGTCACTCCCAACTGTCCCCAAGGTAATCACTATCCTAGGACCATAAATTAGTTTTATCTGTTCTTGAACTTTAAATAAGTGGAATCATATAGGACACACTCCTCTGTTTCTGGCTTCTTTTGCTCAAGTTTATGCTTGTTGAGATTCACCCATTGTCATGGATAACAATAGTTCATTCAATCTCATTGCCATGTAGTATTCCATTGTGTGAACATAACGTCATTTATTTATCCATTCTCCTGTTGATGTTTGGGTTGTCCCTGGTTTTTGCTGTTATAAATAATACTGCTCTGAACATTCTTGTACATGTCTTCTGTGAACTTCTGTACACATTTCTATTGGATCTATATTTTAGGATGTCTGGATAATAACTTGTAACTTCTACCTTCAGCTCAAGTATTTACAGCCAAAAAGTTTTTTTAAAGTTTGTACTAATTTACACTCCCACTAGAATACCAGAGCACTGTAGCACACACCCATAAGAATGGCTAAAACTCATAAAAACTGATAATACCAAGGGCTAAGGAGGTGGGGCAATGGGGACTCTCACAGGACATCGTCTTTAATAACTCCCCCTCCAGTACGCAACGGGTTGATCAGAGAATGAATTTGGTGCAATGTATATTGACAAATGTAAATGTTAGGTATGCACTGAAGGTAATTCTATTTAAAAAGCCGAAGAATTTGCACTTGAAGTAAACATTGTTTACTAAGTGACATCTTCTGATTAATAGTCTGATGACCTGAGAGTTTTCAAACAACTTCAAAGGATCTAATTAGAAACAAAAAACTATCCACAAATAAGGATAACTAAGAAATGGTAGGTCAAATCAAAGACATTTCAGTCATCTGTATATGACGACCAAAAATCTGCTTGGGATATTGCTATAAAATTGCCATTCACTTTA
Source organism: Equus quagga (assembly GCF_021613505.1). Classification (NCBI taxonomy): domain Eukaryota; kingdom Metazoa; phylum Chordata; class Mammalia; order Perissodactyla; family Equidae; genus Equus; species Equus quagga. The sequence goes on from NC_060267.1 coordinate 165,471,622, forward strand.
ATCAGAATTCCTCCCTAATTTTCTGCGAAATTGTATGATTATGTAATACCTTTAAAAGAATCTGAATAATGTAAAAGGATTTTTATTTTAAAATATTTGTTCTATGACTTCAAGACAGCTGAAAATTCAACCCACTAGAGCTTCTCTGTGACGTGCTGTTTGTCACTGTACTAAGTTTAGATGGTTTTTCAATGCATAACAGTACTTCCCAGCCACTTGGGAATATACATCTCAAATCAAAGACAATTCTCTGTGCTTTTTTTTTTTGAGGAAGATTGGCCCTGAGCTAACATCCGTGACCATCTTCCCCTACTTTATATGTGGGATGCCTCCACAGCATGCCTCTATAAGAGATGCACAGGTCTGTGCCAGGGATCGGAACCGGTGAACCCCAGGCCACCAAAATGGAGCGTGCGAATTTAACTGCTCCACCACTGGTCCAGCCCCTTTCTGTACTTTTTACAAGTGGTTTTTGTGGTTCACTATTTCAGGAAAAATTTGGGAGAGCAAGATTGATACAATAGATAGAACACACATATGATCAGACTTTTCATAGGAATGCGTGCAAATGGCACAAATTCCTGAAAATTTATGCTTATTCAGATAGAATTTCTGATCACATGAAAGCTAGTTTGGCTCTTGAGAACTTCCCATTTTGACCTAACTGTATTTTTTAAATCTCATGCAGTGTTGGGGAAAAACTGAGCTAGATCATTTGTCTGAGCAACAGAGTTTAGTAAGGCTCATCATTATTAGGAGCTCACGTTTAATCATAAATTTGTGTTAGATGATACTCTTTTGTCTGGTTGCATAGAAATTGAAAGACAGGACCAGATCAAATTCAGACTGACTAGACCACTCCATGTGCAAATTGGGATGTTCTATTCTGTAGAATATGCTAGTATGTGATTTTTTAATGTCACGTCTTCAATTGAATAGTTCAGAGTTGGACTACAATAAGCAGTTTATACATTGAGAGGAATAAAATTTTGGACTTTATGTTATGTTCCTTTTCCTTTCTCACCAAAACACAATTCTCTAATACTGTAATTTAGGTATGCCCTGGTTGGAGAACTTAGACAAATATTTGAATTTGAGAGTAAAAGAGAAAATGGAGAAAATAATCCTTGGCTTTGGTATGTTAGGGAAAGAAATAATTTTTTGTGTAAGTTTTAGTAATACCAATTGTAAAGTCAATTCTAAGCCCATCTTTTTCACTCTGTTAGCCTCTAAGCTCTGTAAGTGTAGAAACTACTTGTTTTAAAAGCTGACTAAGTATCTGGAACAATGACACATCCCTGTTGGTGATCTCAAATTATTTATTGATTCATGAAGGTAATCTGGGCTGCTATCAGCCAAACAGCCCGGCAGCTGACACTCAGCGGGACTGGATAATTGTTGTCCCCTCTCAATTTATTGGAGCATTCACTGAATTGACTGGCTCAATTGATCGTTCCAGCAACATGGTGACACTGCTCTGTTTGTGGTCCTAACTAACCAAGACAGAAAGCTTTCAGTTTGACCTGCTAAGGATAATATGTATCCCACAGGTGTGCCTGTTTTCAATGAGTTCCTGCTGGAACGTTTGTATGAAAATTGGGAAAAACTCAAGATTCCAGGATTTTCAGTAAACATGAAAATTAGGGGTGAGCATTTAGGGATAGAAGGCAGCTGGGCATCCAGGAGGAGAAAGAAGCAGTGAGTGGCACACACGGTTCTCAGCACTGCTTGGTGTACTTGTGTTCTTGTGGTGGAACCCATTACAAACATTTGCCTTCCCCCAAAGATAGGGGTTATTAAAATCTACCAACCCTCAAGTATAAACTTGCCAAGGCCCCAAAAAGGAAGAGTACAAGTTAAGAGAAAGGTTGGCAATAGCAAGAAGGGGTACCTCCAGACCCAGGATAAGAGCTGTCACAAACACAAGTCATGCCACCCTGGCGTCCCTCAGCTATGCCTTCTGAGGTGAGCTCTCACTTCCCCCCACACACACTCACCTCAGGTCTCCACTCTCATCCGATCATGGAAAGCACAGGAGGAAAAGAAAACACTTATAAGCCATTTATAATTTTAACCTACTTCTCCTTTCAAATGGGCTGGGCTTCTCTTGTCAACTTTTTTGGGAGTGACTAAATGTGTTATACACAAGTTACATTTTTAGGGAGAAATTGTTCAAAACCTATTAATTTTTCTCTTTTTCTTCTATTTTTTAGGGGTTTCCTGGAGTTGACAATAGTGTAGAAGGACCCAAGGGCTTGAAAGGAGAACGTGGAAGACAAGTAATTATGTGGACGTTTGAAAGTAAACTTGTAATGATGTCACAACTGTGAGGCTCAAGTTCTTGGTGACAGAATATAAAATGCATATAAAGAATTTGGAATCAGAGTATATATGCTTGATACAGAAAAGCTACTTCTTAGGAGCAAAAAGATCTTTTACTCCTCCTTATCTGCTACTCTGGGATTCAAGAAACATTCTCTTCTTCTTCTGAATTTGGGGTGGCTCTTCACCAAGCCATACCCTTGAGGTCTTCAGCTGTGAATGTGGATATCTAAACTCTAACTTAAAATGTAGGGTCAGCCAATAGAGAGAACTAGCAGAAGACTTGTTGGCCTTCCCGGGAGCCGGGAGACACATACCCTAAAAAGATGCTGTATTATTCATAGTACACGATAAAAAGAACAAGCTTTGACAGATCTGTACAGCCCCCACTCTCAAGGCAAGTCTCTTGGGATTAATCTCATGAAATCTCACAAGTCACAATTTGATCATCTTAACTTCTTTTTCAGAATTTTTAAAAATCTTGATCTGGAAAATGTGTGTCTCTGTATCTTCTTGATGAGGAAGTTCCCTTGGTTGACTCCACCATGGGGAGAGGTCTGCTATGGTGGGAAGAACTTTACTTTGGGGACAGGCCTAAGGTCCTGTTTCATGCTCTGCCGCTTACCAGCTCTGCGGCCTCAGGCCACTTTGGATAAACCTTCATTTTTCTCATCTGCAAAATAGGACGAATAGCCCACTGTAGAAGGTCATGATGGGAATTTAATGGCTGACCCTGCCGCATCATACACCTTCAGTAGATGTTACCCGCCGCTTTTATTAAGTGGTAAATGTGTGTCCCATTATAGACTCATAATTATTCCCTCCTTTTCTATCTTGGGAAGACTTGTGAGTATTGTGAGATTTTATTCACATTAGGGTGTTAATCTACACAAGTTAGCCAAACAGAACATGTCCCAAGGTGGAAATCAAACCAGTAGTAGCCATAGCTGACACATGGCATGCTTCAGTGATCCACTCTGTGGCAACACAGTGGGGATAGTTTGATTTAAGTATGCTAACTTGTGCCCTAAACACAAGTTAGATAGTGGTGAATAGATGAAGCCATGTCATTAGCATTTTGTCCCATAGTTCTTCATTACCCACATAGAGGTGTGATTTCTGACCAGCAGAAGTAATGCTGCATCCCAAAGGGAGGATAACTCTCTAGTTGGCGTGTTCCCATCCCCCTTTCATGGAGCACAGCAAGCTGATGTTGAAGAGGAAATGTGTCAACACTGTGTGATTCTTGCCATACATCTGTCTGTTCTTTGACAGGGTAGAAGAGGCTCACCAGGTCCCCCTGGGACACCAGGCTCCAGAAGAAAGACAGTAAGAGCCCTTCTGGACAAGGAGACCCACTGTTCCAGTGGCCTATCTTGTGATGAAAATGGCTGATTGTGGGGACTGGGCAGGATGGTTTCACTGGGGCTCACTCTCTTGGGCAAACTGACTTGGGGCGCCTCTGAGAACAGAGCTGGCAAAGGATTTGGGAAAGCCCCTGAAGCTGAGGAAGAAAGGTGCTGGCTGCAGGGGAAATTACCAATCAGGAGAGAGAGCTGGGCAAACAGAACAAAAAAGCAGCCAGTTGGAGGAAGAGTGGTCAAAGTTTGGCCTACTCACTAACTGAGCTTGCCAGCAATGTCGTTTTAATCCAAAACTCCATTCCTCTGCCAAATTATATGACTACTCAGAGAAGTCAGTCCTGGTGTAAGTCCTCTGTTCTTACTTCCATTTTCTCTGCCTTAGCAAAGAAGAGGAGTGTGTTCCAAGATACAAAAATATTTTCTTGATGAAGTATAATAGCTGGCTCTATGAACTTCTCAGAAAATATAATACATAACAAATGCAATATATTAAACTAGTTTTTATTTGTGCTCAATTTCAAAGCACTATGTATATATTCTTATTGAGATAGAATTAACATATAACGTTATATTAGTTTCATGTGTACAAGACAATGATTTGATGCGTGTATATATTGTGAAATGATCACCTAAGTGATAAGTCTAGTTAATATCTATCACCACGTGTAGGTACAAATTTTTCTTCTTGTGATGAAAACTTTTCAGATCTACTCGCTTAGCAACTTTCAAGTATACAATACAGTATTATTAATTATAATCGCCATGCTGTACATTACCTTTATGACATTTATTTTATAACTGAAAGTTTGTACCTTTGATCCCCTTCACCCATTTCACTGTCCCCTACCCCCTACCCCTGGCAATCACTAATCTGTTCTCTGTACCTGTGAGTTCTTTTTTTATTTAAGATTCCACATAAAAATGAGATCATATAGTATTTGTCTTCCTCTGACATTTCACTTAGCATAATACCCTCAAGTTCCATCCATGTTGTCACAAATGGCAAGATTTCCTTCTTTTGCATAGCTAAATAATATTCCGTTGTATATATATACTAGTTTTCTTTATCCATTCATCCATTGATAAACCCTTAAGTTGTTTCCATGTCTTGGCTATTGTAAATAATGCTGCAGTGAACATGGGAGAGGTACATATCTTTTCAAGTTAGTGTTTTTGTTTCTTTTGGTTAAATACCCAGAAGTGGAGTTGCTGGATCATATGGTATTTCTATGTTTAATTTTTTGAGTAACCTCCATATTGGTGAAAACATTTTTGCATATAAACTTATATATCTAAGAGAGAAATTAGGTCACTTGCTTATGGAACATTTTGGGGTCTTTTTTGTTTATTTGTTTTTTTGCTATTTTTTCAATGAGTACTTTTTTAAAGGATTCTGTGCTTGACTTCTTGGAAGAGCACAGAGATTATAAAAGAAAATCTTTATCCAATAAGAAGAGTCACTTTAATAAAATATTCTCAAACGCCTACATTATGTTCTACCTTAGACCTGTCTCTTCTCACTGTGCAGCATTTTCTTTCCACTCCTTATTTAGTTATCCAACCTTCTACAACTTCCTTCACCTCCCTCCAAAAAATATATAATGTTTTAAAATTGAGCACAAATAAAAACTAGTTTAATATATTAAATTTATTTTTCACTGTGTTTTCTGAGCAGAAGTTCATAAAACCAGCTATGATACTGCATCAGGAAAACATTTTTGTACCTTGGAACACACTCCTCTTCTTACAAAGTAGAGAAAATGGGAATAAGAACAGAGATTACTTTTTCAATGTGCTGAATTTGCTGGAAGAATGCTTTACTACTGCTGTTTTAATGCATCTAAAGATAAATACATTTGCTACTCATTTTACTTTCTAAAAGGGTGTAGCCGGCTTACATAGCCCAGGAAAATATTTAGAACTTAAAGACTATCATCCAAGAAATCCTGGTATGGGAGAGGTACTTTTATTATTTTATAGAGGTTGCACTCTCTCTAGATGCTAATGCAGTATCACCATGTATTATTTAAACTGCACGACTCCTGAGAAATATGGCCCCATCTTGGGTCATAGATTCAGCAGTGTCATTCAGGAGTAAAAGTTAGATTTCTAGCTAACGATGGCAAAGTCAAGATGTTTTTTAATATATTATTCCCCTTTTGTGCAACTTAGCAAAAATGAGAGCAATTAAAAATAGATTAACAAAGAATGATCACAACTTCAAGCCACACATGATGACAAATAGTGGCCAACTATTTTAAGATCTTGTACCTTGGATCCTAATAAGAGAGGCTTTCGAGAACTGACACACACCACCTCAGACCTCAAGCTTGCATCAGATTTCTCTAAAAGTAGCTGCCACAGGCCTGAAAAAGCTCGTGAAGAAAATTCAGGAGCACTGTAGATTTTGAGAATATCAAGGAAAACACTGATAGAAACACAGTTTATAGAGGAGGCAGAAATAATGAGAAACTAGAGAATATTCCCTTTTTAATATCTACAACTTAGCAGTCTAGGCCATGGAGGCTGCAAAGACAGGAGAAGAAACAATGACTATCACAACACAGAGAAACTATGACTGAAAGGGCTTTGTGTGAGTTCCATGAATCTCTTAAATGCCAAAATATGAAAGGAGAGGTAGCCATAAGGTAAAAGAAATAATTCATGATGAGAAACTGTTTGAGACAGCATGTCTACATGAAAACTACTGACTCAAGTCCAGCTACACCCCATACAGTTATTCAGCAAATAGGGGCCCTATTCAAAGGTGATTAATAGTCAGTAATAATCTTCATTATTAATTAATCAGGTGATTGCTAATCAGGAACTACGCATAGAAATTGCAAGAGAAGAGGAAGAAAATTATGTGAGCAAAGGGCAGGTAAACCCTCACTAGAAGAGGAACTATTCAAGGAAAAAGTAGAGCAGTTCTTGCAAATAGTTCTCCAAAGTCTCAAAAAAAATTGAGACAACATGAATTGCCCTAAAAAAAAGAGTTTAAAGAACTGTCAAGACAATAGAAAGTGAAGAAAGCAAGCTGGTAGTGCTTGGGGAGTAATGGAAAAGGAAAAAAATGTAGAAAATAAGATATATTAGAAGTGAAAAAAATTAGAATAAATATGACTAAAAGTAGTCAGGCATATATAATCAAGAAGCCGCAAAAGCAATGATAGAAATGGAATATTTACAATGGAGAGCCAGCAAATGTACGATTTGCATTACTAAATTAAACAAACCAAATGTAATGTAAAAAGATTCAGAAATGTATTAAAAGATAACTTCTTGAAACAAAGCCTCAAATATGCAGGTAGAAAAGGCATACTCTGACTCAGAAAAAAATTGATATAAAAATATCAACCCTGAGCCACAACCTGATGAAATTACCAAACTTATTTTGTAAAGAAAGAATCACGAGAATTTCCAAACAGAAAAGATAGGAAACTCTGTCTTTAGCCTTTAGCCTGAATGTTGTAATTCCGGGCCAAAAGCGAACAGTAGAATGGCTACAGAGTTCTGAGGGAAATAGAGTGGCCCAAGATTTTTATACCCACCCAAGGTGTCCTTTAAAGCGTATGAGTAATCAATATGAGCAAGCCTTCAAAAACTCAGGCAATGTAGCTCCCATGATCCTTTATTTAAAATTTTATGATAATAATTTGAATCCCTTTAAGTATAGAGATAAGACTAAATCACAGAAATTGTGATTACAGAACAAAATGTAAATGCTATACATTTGACAATCCAAAAATCACGTGAAAATAGGAAAGCAGGAAAAGTACCAATATACTATGTCCTCATCTTTCATTGTAGAGAGTCAATGTCTAACAGTCATCTTAAGCTAAAATATGTATTACAAACACGCCCTAAACTCCTAATTTTTTTTTCATAATCATTATCTCCTCTTTTAGGAGTGTATATTTCTTATTGCTAAGAAATATTACTATCTGACACTTCCAATTCTTTCAGTTTTAATTTTTCTTCTATTAAATTCAAGTAAAATTAAATGTAATACTTTAATTTTAAAATATCATGAATAGCACGATCCCTTTTTAATCAAAATGGCCACTATTTAGAACTCTACCTGTAACCATGCATGAAAAAATGTCAGGAATCATGATTATCAAATGTTAATGCTAGTTATCTCTAGATGGAGGATTTGGGATGACTTTTAAGTTTTTATTTTGTGTATTTTCTGCATTTTAATGTTTAAAAATCAACATGTACCATTTTTATAATAACAGTAAAGTCACAATCCTTATAGAAAAAAGAAAAATCTATACCACTGACTGAAACACTCTAAAATGTAGGTAGATAATGAGCATGAGGATTCCTCAGTGCAACAAGATTCTGCTGAACTGATTAAGTGATGAAGGATGGCCAGTGGTAGGGTGTGGCATGCAGGGAAATCAAATCTGACCTTCATTCATTTGGCAAATATTTACCTACACCTACAATGTACCTGCAACTCTACTAACTGCTAGAGCTACAAACTCAAATAAGACATAATCTTCGCTCTCAGGGAACTTAGAATCAGGTTGTAGAGCATAGTGTCTGACTTACTATTGACATTCGGGCCAAATAATTCTTTGTTGTGGGAGGCTGTCTTGTGCATTGTAGGATGTTTAGTATCATCCCTCACCTCGACCCACTAGGTGCTGGTAGCACCCCTGATTGGGGACAACGAAAAATGTCTCCAGACATTGCCAAATGTTCTGAGGGAAGGATGGGTGCTAAATTCCCCTCCTGCAGTTGAAAACTACTGTTGTAGAAGGGACAGACCTGTAGGGATAACAAGCTGTTACGGGTGCTCTGCCGGGAGTCTATAATGGATTGGCCATTGGGGGTTGGAGGGAATGGGAGGTTTGCTCTTTCTGAGCCAAATTTTATTGAGAATTGGAATCTATTCTTGTGCCATGGATGAGGAGAAGCAAGTGTAGCCTCAAACTAAAGCATGGCCTCCAGTCCTATTTGGTCCAGAGGGCTGTTAGTTATGCTGTGCCCTTTTCATCTCTCTTGGCAGCTTTAGGGGCAGCTTGAAGTGCTGTAGGACAGTCATTCATCATTGTGAATGAGTTTGCCATTGAGAGTCAATATTAATATGATTTTTATTATTGAAAGTGTCCCACTTTTTCCCTGGGGATTCTGTGTCCCAAATCAGTCCATACCTATCCAGGGAAATAGGCCTTGGTAAACCACCAGAATGCCAGGCTGTGGAGGACCAAGGGACTGAGTATCCTGTTCTGAGTCTTCTTGCTCTCAGGTTTTCTTTGCAGAGATTGTCTTCCTTGATGTGACCATTCGCATTCAATTTCACAGATAAGTTAGGCTGTCTGGGTGTGTTATCAGACAACTGCCAGCCCCTGGGAAAGCCATTAAGACATTTGTGATTTAATCTTTCCCATCTGAAATATTTGAAAATTTGCAGCCAAATTGTAAAATTATCTCCCCTATTTGTTTGTTTTCTTTCTTTCACACCTACCCAAGGTATCTAAACCCATGACTTTCATTTAGAGTTTAATTCTCAAATAGCTATTAACAAAGTTTCTAGGTGATTACTTCTGTAGATGTTTCCATTATTTGTGTGTAGGGTGAATCAAAGTCTGTCTCCTCCATTAGGCCCATAAACTCCTGCCTAGGGACGGGAGTCAGTTTTTGCTCACCACTACTCATCCTAGTGCCTCACAGGGAGCAGGAGCTCAATAAACAGTGTTGAGATAACTAATTTTAATCAAGCTCTTCCAAAATCAAACCTTCAAGACACAGAGAACAAACGTTTATTGATGATGTTTCAGACTTTGTGACAGTGGATCAGAGAAAGATTTTTGGATGCAAAAATCTTTGGATGTTTCATATCCCTTAAATCATATCATGCAGGAAGCTCTTTATTTTGTCTGAATATAAGGTTTCATTCAGTTGCTCCTACCACAACCAGATGTATCCACCTAGAGCCCATGTCTGGTCATGTACATTTCCTGCTGCAAGAACCCCAGTGGTTTCTACTAAATGGTGTATGGACCCTTCAGCCTAGTATTTTCTGCCTGGTAACCCTACTACTCCTCTCTGTTCTCACACTTTTGACCCAGACTTGCCACTGTCAAATACGTTTCCTATTTTCCTGCTTCTACTTCATTACTTAGGCTGTACCCTCTACTAGAGAGACTTCTTTCATCCTTTACCTGTAAAGTTCCTATGCGATCTGTGAAACCCATCTCAAAAATGTCTTCCTCTAGGAAGATTTTTGTGATTTGACCAACTAGATATGATGGCTTTCTTTGAAACCCGTCTTTCTATCTTCCCTTTCTTTTGGCATTTGCCATACTCTGCCTTGTAAATATTTGTAATATTTCTCTCCTCCCGAACCCAAAAAGTGAGAGTCCCCTGAGGTCAAGAACTATGTGTGTGTCAGCTTTATGCTCCTATGGTTCCTATCAATGTGCTTCATGGGTAGTAGATCCTTAGTGGATATTTTTCTGAATGAAACTGAAGCGAACTGAACCAGAACAGAGAAACCTTTGTGCTAAATGAGTGGAGAGAGCTTCTTTTCCTCCCTCCGATATGATTTAGACTTTCATCCAAGATGACTCATCAGGGTTTTAAAGAAATAGGCCTCCAACCATTTCCCCAGATACACAGCCTGTTTCCTGGATAACAACAGATTTTGACTGAAATATGATTAGAAGAATTTAAAGTCTGCAAAACAGGACTGGCCTCACATAGAATTTTGACCTGAATACCTCGAATAAATTTCCATCAAGAAAATGTTGTCTGATATTTATTGAATTTTGCAAATCCTGAATGTCAGTCTTGCTATAACCTTACCAAGAGATCCTAAGTTAGACAATAAAATGTCTTTGTCTCTTGATTTCCTGATCTATGAAATATTGATCTGGAATATACCCAGACCCTAACCTTACATATGAGAGTAGTAGGAAAAATCCACTTGATTATGTAGTGCCATTATTCTGATTGGATATTTTATTATCATGCTGAATTGAGTAACTTTTGAATGCTTGGGGTGATTCTTTCCTTTTTTACAGATAAGCATATGATTTGGCTTTTGTGGGGAAGGGGATAAAATTAGTGTGGCTATCTTTAGCTTCTGAAATGAATCTATAAGAAAGTTCATGGAGTCAGTTCTCCCAGTTTTCCGTCTGGCTTCCTGCCTTTGGCCACTCCACTCCTGATTTCTGGCTTACTTGGTAGTACTTTGGAAAAATGAAAAGAAATAAAATTCAAGTCAGTCAATTTTGGAGCTAGTAACCAGCTGTAGTAATAGTTTAGTGTGGGGTGAATTATTGACCACGATCTGTTCTCATAAGTATCTATAGATTTCCATTGTCTATGATTTCAATTACCTATTGCCACAGGATAGAAATTCAGAGATGGCAACATTTTGCTTTCATGGTGCAGTGGATAATTAAATGTTTTAAGCAATAGGTGGGAATTTATTTTTAAAGTGTCCATACCTTAAGGTGTCCATTACTAATTTAAGTTAAATATAAAAAGCATTTTTTCAGGGTTAATAATATCTACACTTTCCTCCTATTTTAGGCAGCTCATGGCCGAAGGGGACACACAGGCCCCCAGGTACAATGATTTTTTCTTAACTCCAAGTGATAAATATTCTGTGTCCAATCGAGGAGCTGGAAGGAAGGCTCTAGAAAGTCTCTTCCAAACCTAAAGTTCTTTCACTTTTTGATGCTATTGATTATGGAATAAAATGGAAAACTGTTAGGCTACAATTTCAAGAATTCAAATCTTGAAAGAAAATGAAAATTTGGGCACTTTAACCAAAAATTATAATTAGGGGCTGGTCTGGTGGCATAGTGGTTAAGTTCATGCACTCCAATTCAGTGGTGTGGGGTTTGCAAGTTCAGATCCCAGGTGGGGACCTACACACTGCTTATCAAGCCATTCTGTGGCAGTGTCCCACATACAAAATAGAGGAAGATTGGCACAGATGTTAGCTCAGGGACAATCTTCCTCACCAAAAACAAAAACAAAAACAAAACTCTTATAATTAATGAGAAAGACATAGTATTTGGCCCAATCATTGTCAAATTTAACTCTGTTGGGATTTCAAGTATAAACTCTAATAACTCAGTGGGTAACCTTTCTTTTAGATTTTTGTTCAATTAACTCTGAAACCTTGCTCACAATTCACATAAACCCCTTTTAAACCAAGAGTACCATTAAACTCTAATCCAAATTGGATATTCTGAATGCTGTGTTCAAAAGTTGACTATACCAAATGTCATATCTTATCCCCTTTGTATATGTTGGTGATATGTTATACATGTTTCATGAACTTCCAATATTTATGAAAGAGCAGTTTTGACTTAAAATTTTACAAAATTTTACAAAAAACACGCGTCCTCAGATTAAAAATACTAAGGGGGTAAATAATAAATACACTCTCAGTCACAACACGTTGAAACTCCAGAATGTTAAAGAAAACATCTTAAACACTTTCAGAGAGAAAGAACAGTTTTACCCATAAAAGGAATAACAAATTAGATTGCAGCAGACTTCTGTTCAATGGTAATACATGCCAGAAAACAGCAAAGTAGTATCTTGCAGGTGCAGAAGAAAAATAACTGTTAACCTAGAATTTTATACCTAACTAAGCTATGAGTGGATATAAAATAGACATTTTCAGATAAAGACCAAGAAAGTTTACCATCCACAGACATTACCCTGCCCCCATGCACACACACTTCAAGGTTAGACTTTAACTCAAAGGATAGCAAGTCCAAAAGACAGCACGAAATGAGTCAAATGAAATTGGGGAGAGAAAGTGTTGAGAAATTTCCTCTTTCTGATTTCTAGGAAAAGATGTCAGGGAGGGACATTTAATTACATCTAACCATGTAACAACTGAAACATAAACTTAGGCTATCCTAACAGTTGCCTAAATTAAACTTTTTAATCCTTCTTTACTCTTTTTGGAGTTCTTATCTGTGGCAGAGTTCAAGGACAATGTGAAGAGAATGCTCAACTTTTGATCCCTAGATAGTTAATCTATCTGAATATAAATATAACCTTGTAAGATGCCTGAAGAAAATGTGAAGTAAATTGTAAGTTTTTTCAGGCCAAATACCCAAGTTAGTTATAGTATATTGCAAATGTTTTAGGAACAGAAGGGAGTATGTGTGTGTGCGTGCATATGTATAAAGACTAGAAGCAAATACACCAACATAATCAGCTGTGGTTATCTCTGCTTGATGAGATTATAGAAGATTTTTATTTCCTTCTTTGTATTTTCCTGTATTTTTTGTATTTTTGCATAGATCCTGCACTGCCATTGTGATTGAAAAAATATTTATAATCTTGCATATAAAGGAGACAAAATTCTCCGGAAACAGTGTTAACAGGTTGATTCTCTCTCACCACAGGGGACAACAGGCATCCCGGGCCCAGATGGACTTGAAGGCTCATTGGGACTTAAGGGCCCTCAGGTATGTATCAAGACAAATCAGAGTGTGAGAACATAAAGAAGAATCTGAATCCTTGATAGAACCGCTCACACCCCCTTACAGAATTGCAGAGGTTTAAAGTGTTTTCAGGGTAATAAAGTGAGGAAGCAGTGTAGTCTTGACTTATACAGCATTTGATCTCTTTTATCTAAGTTTTGTCCCAGTCAAGAGATGAAGAGAGAATGAACATGCTGGGCAGTGGTCCCCTGTGTGATGGGTTCAGGCAAGCTAGGGTATTCTAGGCAGACCTTGAGCCTCAGAACTGGGAATTTTGGTCCGTTTAGCACAGTAAGAGCTCAATGTTACATATCTGGATGCCCATGATATAGAAAAATTGGCTCTGCTCTAGGAAAGATTTATTCCACATACAGCTGAAGTCTTCAGCTGGGTGGCCTATAGCGTGGCGCTCAGCCTGTTCTCTCTAGCTCACCTCTCCAGGGAGCTGCCTTAAGTACTTTTTCCTTTGCAAGGAGCAAGCCATGGTTGGCTCTTACCCTGATCACATGAGGGTAAAGGAAGCATGTGCCAGAAAGGGCAAAATCTACCCTAAGACAATAGTGAGAAGGGAAAGGGAGTCCTAGAAAATGCTGAAATGAAAGAAGAAGGTCAAATTACAGAAAGTTAGAACATAATTTTTTTCTCTCCAAACTTTTCGTTGTGAAAGCTTGAGAAATCATTTTGCTATTTGGCAAATGCACAATAAACAGTGATTCTGCAATTTTTCAAAGTTTTGATCCACATTGTTTAAAAAATTAAAGTAATTATTATATGTTGGCAGCTCAGTGCATGGAAAGTGGGCAAAATATCCTTAGACATGAAGAGAAACTTTGTCCACGTTTGACCAAGATTTCAGAGAGTGGACGGTCTTCTCCTTGGACCTCTCTCTTTTTCTAACTTGATTGCTTTTCTTTGTCTTACTTGCCAGCTGAGGAAATTTCCCTTTTCTTACATTCAGTGAAGAAATACTTGCCCCTGGGCTTGTGGGGAAGAATTTCAATAAATTGGCTGGCTTTATTCCATGCTAAACAAGTAACACTACAACACCCCTTCTTCCATTTTATAGACTCTCCCTTTTTTCATGACATAATTTAAAAGGAGATGTAAAACCAAACACAGAATGAAGGTTTCTCTGCAAAATGTATGGAAGCCACAGTTAATAGGCAATATAATATTCTAGAAGTTGAAACATCCAAATTTTATCTTACTGCATGTTGTATCTTATTTATGACCAGTCTTTGGTGTGGTTTTCGAACAGAAAATCCATTTAAATATTCTAGGTTCAGATTTATGTAATTTAGGATTATTTTTTCTTTTTAACATAAGAAATGTATACATTTGGAGTATAAAGATGCTTAGGATAATTAGAAAACAATACTGAAAAATTCAACTGTTTGGTATTCTTTCACTTTGACTACAAATGCCCAACCACCTAAATGTCAGACTGGACCCTTGTATCCTCTGCACAGAGGGAGAGCTCAACAGATCAAGACGGAACCCAAAGCATGAGAGTTCTTTTCCCAACTTCTGTCCCTGTTACTGACGACGTTTCCACTTTTAATATCCAAGTTGATATTCAAGTGTTCTCTTTTAGGGAGAAAATAATGCTTTAATTCTCTGTACATAGGGTCCAAGAGGAGAGGCTGGTGTGAAAGGAGATAAAGGAAGTCTGGGAGGTAAAGGTCCCCAGGTATGTCATGAGAGAAAGTAGCTGCCTCTCACTTTGATTCTGGCTCTAATATGGATGTCCTGTGGTTTCTTCCCTGCAGGTGGAGCTATTTATTACCTGTGAACCAGAAAAGTGTTAGGTTTGTCTTCAGTGCTCGACATGGTAGCCACCTTGCAGGGAGGGCTGTCATTCTCTCAGACAGCAGATGGAAGATGGTTTTCCTCAGCAGCTCAGCCATTACTGTGAGGTTAAGAACTCTTCCTCTGTGTAAATCAGGCCACGTCACTCCCCTGATGTCAATCCTCAGGGACTTCCCATCACACCCAAAATACAACTTACTTCAGTGGTCCTCAATCTAGCTGCACATGGGAATCTCCTGGGCAGACTGTAAAACACTCCACCACCTGGGACCCTCCCCAGAATGCTTAAATCAGAATGTCTGGAGGTGAGGCCAGGGTATCAGCGACTTTAATTTCTCCCCAGGTGATTCTGATATACACACCCAGCGTCGGGAATGACCGTCCAAAATCACTTCTCCAACTTCAAAGTGCTTAAAAAACACCTAAAAATCACCTAGAGAACTTATTAAAATGCAGGATTCTGGTTCAGTAGGTCTGGGGTGGAGATTCTATACTTCCCATAAGCTGCGAGGTGATGCTGACGTTGCTGGTCCCTGGACCACACTTGGAGTAGCAAGGTCCTACATGATCTGGCCCTGCCAGTCTGCTATTATAGTATATATTTATTTATTTAGCTGTTTGTCTCCCCTTCTAGATTGTAAGCTCCATGAGGGCCAGGACTTTGTCTTGCTTACGCTATATCCGAAAGCCCAGAAAGACAATGCTGCCACGCAGTAGAGCTCAATGCATATTTGGATAATGAATCAATAGGTAAATGAATGAAAGAGACACAGTTGGGACTTGCGCTCTGTCGGCTGACATGAGGATGAAGTGAATCCATTACTTTGTCTCCATTTGTTAAACTGGGCAGTGGTCCAACACTTAAGTGGATGTATTCATCATTGAAATATTTAAGAAGTTATTTGCATAAACTTGTATCTCATGACACAATATTTTAAAGCATATTAATTACTGCTCATGAGGATATTTTTTCCCAATTTTGATGAATGTGCTCCTTCAAAAAGCATGAAAACTTTACAATTTCATGGTAGGATTAAATTGATGAAAAGTAACTATTTTGCATTCACACCCTTGAATCATTAAAAGCTTGCTGGCACCACAAATTGAGACTTTTTAAAAAATGGTAAATGCCAAGGGAAACATATCTGATGATTATCTCATCTGTTTATGTAAAATATTGAGATATACATGGCTGGAAATCCAAAGAGCTTGCTAATTCCCTTGCCGTAATCCAAAATTATATCCAAGTGCCTGTTACTAGAATAACTTATTCCATTTGCTCTATAATGTCCTTCTATGAGTAAGTCCCCTTTAATCTTGCCTTGGCAAGGTTGATCATAGTCATAAATCATTCAACCTCTTGGTATTGCCAGAGTTAGTCAAAAGTACCACTTCTCTCTTATTTAGCTCTTCCATTTATCTGACTGGAAGGCATGGTCTCTTTCTTTGCTTTTTCTGAAATACTCTTGTCAACACAGCAAAAGTGCTATTTCAAAGATATGTAGAAGTTTCTATGTTCAGGACATGACAAATGAGATCTCAAAATTGTTATTTTCAAAGGAAAACCACAGGAGACAAGCACAATCAGATATACAAGAGAGTGTTATACTTTATTGGCTCTATAAATCCACTGACATAGGCTTCACATTGTCTTACAGCACACAAGAACCAGCCATTCGAGTGGAATAACATGAGTGCTTTCTAATTGTGGGCTTTAAATTTTTTCTTAGGATACACATTTAGAAAAAGGGATGTAATTTCTGTTGACAGTGTTCTGAAGGCTTGTTAATTTATGCAGTGCTGGGGCATTCTGCATAAATCAAACTTGTTCTAATCCAGCCAAGTATATGGCTATGATATAAAAGAAATATGGTCCATGGCACAAGAAAGAGAAAGAACTTTGAAAGGAATGGCATATTCTTTTGTACCTTCCTTTGTTCCCTTCTTGTTTGGTTTACCTTAAAGTCCTATGCTAATGTAACCAATGCCTAGAAAAGGACTGGAAAATCAGACATAAAATACAAATTCCAATTAGAGCTGGAATAATTCTTTAAATACTTAGGTTTTTTTAGTGAAATAATCACTAGTGTCATATGCAATATCAATAAAGATTGAAGTTATTCAGTGTAAATTTGGGATACAAAGTAAAATTTCTATTGTCATCTTTACAAAGCATAGTGTAGTGGTCAAGGGCATAGAATCTGGAGTTAGGCTGCTTGGGTTTGATTGCCAGCTTTGTACCTTCCTAGCTGTGTGGGCTTGGGTAGTTTATTTAACCTCTCAGTGCCTCAGTTTTCTCTGCTGTAAAGTAGGAATAGTAGTAGTAGCTACCTCATCAGATTGTTGTGAAAATTAAATGGTTTAATATATGTAGGTGCTTAGAACAGTGCCCACAATATAGTAAGCACTATATAAATGTTTAATACTACAATATTGCATCAACATTACAAATTTAACAGGGAAATTATATGCCCAAAGCATGCTAGTCCCCAATCCAGGGAAGGCCATAATAATAATAACAATATAACAATATGTAATCTGTATTGCAATCATCGGATTTCATAATTCTGCATAGTCTACGTTGCATGATCCATCAACCATTCCTATTACTCATTTCACAAACATTTACTGAGTATTTCCTGTGTGTAAAGACCTGTAGTAGGATAAAAGGATGAATCAGACACAGACCCTACCCTCAAGCGCTCCCAGTCTCATAAGGGAGACTCATGAACCCAAATAATTGATATGTGATGTGCTAAATGTTAACATAGAATTATACTCAAGGTAGTGTGGTGGAAGAAAGGATGGAGTTAAAGAAGAAGACTGGCTTAGCTTTTGCAGGCTGAGGAAGTGTTTTCCAGCTGACTGAGGGAAAGGCAGGCACTCAGGAGAATGAATTAGGTTATATAAAAAGAGATGTCGAGGTGAGTTTGGGAAACCATAAACAGTTCAATATGAATGAAGTGTAGGATGCATGAAGGATTAGAAGTTGAGGTTAGGGGCTGTCTCATAGACTAGCCATGTCCAGATTAACATCTTCCCAAGTATCCTGGGGTTTGTTCTTATATTAGCCCACCCTTGCTGACCTCTTGGTTTTTGTTTTCTCAGACTTAACTCATATTTGACTCTTATAGAAACTGAGCATTTAATCTCCTTGGATTATTTCACCCCAGCCTGATATTTGCTGGTTGTGAGTGTAGGCAAGGTTTTACTCTCATGAAAACAGTAAGTGACAAGATTCCTTTTAAATGTGAGAAGTACCCACACCTCTTGCCCCCACCCTGCCATA
The DNA here is from genome assembly GCF_021613505.1 of Equus quagga. Lineage (NCBI taxonomy): Eukaryota > Metazoa > Chordata > Mammalia > Perissodactyla > Equidae > Equus > Equus quagga. Next base: position 165,489,879 of record NC_060267.1, read on the forward strand.
TCCTATCCCAAGTCAAGGTGTCCTTGGCAATGCCCCAGCCATCAATCCCAAACTCCTAGTGCAATCCCTTCTGATAGAATGCTATGTAAGCACAATTTTTTAAAACATTTAAACTCTAAACATCTCCTTTCTACCCTCATTTAACACTAAACCGGTTGTGATTGCCAAGGACGCTGTGACAGTCTCAACATGAACAAAAGGGCCCCAGCCCAAGTCCCTGTAGTGGAGGTTAGATCTGGCCCCAGCCTCCAACATCAAGTTTGGAGATTCACATTTTTAAAACTCCAATCTCAGCTGGTGCATGGATGGTAAGAGTTTGAGAATCCTGTCCCAGACACGGGACTCAGAACAGCAGACAGAGTGGCTGGGAGTTCAGTCTTTAGAGTCAGAATCAGGTTCAATTCTCATCTCATTCTCTTACTAACTGAATGATTTTGGGTTAAATGCTTTGAAAATTTGTCTTTGCTTGGTAAAGTGGTGTTAATAATATGTATCTCATTGTGGTGTTGTAAGGATTGATGAAGTCTATACATAACCTTGCACAAAATAAATGCTCAATAAAAGGCCGCCGTTACAACAAAGCCAATGGACATTTGACCTCTAGCTAATACCCTTTCCCTTTAAATGCCCTAAGCCTCTCTTTATACTCCACAGCTGCTCTTGACCTCAGATCAAGGCAACATTTTGACTCTGATATCTTGGGTGTAGCAGGGAATTTTTCTTCTTTCCTTTAGAAACATGGTCCCTTATACAACCAGCAGTATTTGAGTAGGTAATATATCTGGGTAACCATTCATTGACACTTGAGCCCCATTCAAGTAGTCACAGACCCCAGTTTGGTACTTTGTGTGGTCTTGCACAGGAAACAGAATCATGTTTTCTGATCTTGTAATGACAAAGCCCTGTCTGCATCCATCCGTCCACCCAAGAAATCTTCTATTTTGGAGGGCTTTCAAACAGGATAATATCATTGAACTTGTGTGTGCTTGAGGTGGCTACACATGAAGTAATCTCCCAGAAATCTCCTACATCACACAGAGCTTATTCTATCTGAAGGAAGCACAGAAAGAGAGCTCCTAGGCAGGATTTCCAATTTACCCCTTGGTGTCAAGAACAATTAAAATCTCTCTACTTCATCTCCTTCTGTAAAGTACATGAAAATGTCATATGGAAAAACAAAATTTCAACATTATTTCACTCCTCTTGGGGACCATTCCTGGATAGGTGGATGGATAGATAGATGAATACATGGGTAGATTGATGGGTTCTAGGTACGGTACTAAGTTCCAGAGATATGAAGTCAATAGGATATGCCCCTTCCTTCAGGGAATGTACAGGCTAGTATCTAGTGGATGAGAGGAGAAATAAATAAACAATTACATATAGACTACAGGAACCTGTGGAATAATTGGTTAGACCCAACACAGCCAGAGAGTTCAGGTATTCTTCTTGAAACAGTGATGCTAAAAGTAAGATTTTCAAGAGAGGGATATTGTACAGCTCCCCAAACAGAAAAATGGACCTGCTAAGAAAAAAACCTTCACAGTGTAGAGAGAGAAGACAACAAGAAGTATTTGGCGGCTTCAAATGGTCTGATGAGCCATATCGTACAGTGATTAAAGTAGTCACAGATGACTACTTCAGAGGCATGCTATACCAACGTTTTGGGGGATTTTACACATTAATAAAACCTTCAACTTTATTCTGAAGGCTACTCAGAATTCAGAATTTCAGACAAAGTGGCAGCATCAGCCTGATGTTTTAAATCAAAAGGAAAAAGGAACAGAGAATGGATTAGAAAGGGGCCAGCTACAGTCAGGGAAGCCAGGCATTTAGGCAGAATGCTAAAAGGGCCTGAAGGTAGATGATGGCAAAGGGAATGGAAGAGAGAGGGATACAGAAAGGGGACAGAACCTGTAGAACTTGTAGCTGATTGAATTTGAGAAATGACGTAGAGGGAGGGGTCTAGAATGATTCTTAGGTTTCTGGCTAGGATTTCAGGGGGAGTAAAGGGTGGCACCATTCCATAATGAAAAGAATATGAGACTAAGTAAGCATGACTTATGGTAAATATAATTATTTTGGGTGATCAATCCCTACAGGATATCCAATAGGCATTTTATTATGAGTCTGGTGTTCAGTTGAGTGGTTTGGACTAGAGATCCATATATCTAGGAGTCATTTTGTAGAAGTGGTATGGGAATCAATGGGAGTATCACTCATGAAGAGGGATGAAGTAAGAAAATAGAGTTAGAGGATGGAGCCTTGGGACACATGGAAATTTAAGAGGCAAATAGAAGAAGGAGAGTCTCGGAAGTTTACTGAGAAGAGACCAGAGAGGGAGCAGAAAGACCATGATAACTTGGTGTTACAGAAGTTAATGGAAAAAGTTTCAAAAAATACATGATCAAATTCAAATAAGGTAAGAACAGAAAAAAAGTCAACTGGATTGAACACAAAGTTCACAGGACATAGCTCCATGAAATGGTAGAGTGAAAGTTAGAACAGAAAGCGTTGAGAACCATGAAGGATGAAGAAGTTGAGACTCTTCTTTTAAGATGAAAAAGGGAGGGGAGAAGACAGACTGTTGTGGAAAGATCATTATTATCTTCCCTTGTAACCAATTCATTGTTAAACAATCTTTGCTATTAGGAAAATTTTTATGTCCAACTGATTACATTTTAAATTTTTTAAAAGATGAAAAGGTTAATGTCATAATTTTTTTTTCTTCTCAACAAAATTCGTTTGCTGAGTATCATGCTTATATGAAGATTTGGTTTATTTATGTTTAAATTATAGTAACCACACCAAAAAAAAATTGTGAAAATGATTTCCATTCACTGGTATTGGGATTATTCACAAATACCTGTAAACAGTTTAACCAAAAGAGATTTCTGTTGCCATGCATGTAGACATCCCCAAGAAAAATCTGATCCCAAGTGTCAATAATATAGGAAGGCAGTCAGGCTGTCTCTGAATTGGGATTTTTTAAAAATGTTAGGCGTTAAACTTGTTCCAATAAAACATGCTTTCTAGGATGTTGGAGAGACTTCTATTATATCAAATAGATTTTCCATATAGAGGCGTGGTATGTGTGTCCATCTGTTAAAGTTTTGTTATTATGTTCTTCAATAAGATCTTAAAACTCTCTTTATTTAGGTCCCGTATCTCTCTTGTTAAATGTAGTCTAAGTATTTTACAGTTTTGTCTCCATTCGCAAATGGGAATTTATTTACATTTACTTTTCTAACCTATCACTAGGAAAAAGAAAACTATTTCAGAATATTTATTTATCTTGTACCACCTGAACATATCTTGTCATTAATGCTAATTATTTTTAGTAAAGTTTCTTTAGCTTTCTATTGTTTAAATCATATTATTTGCAAATAAAGATGTTTACCTTTAAAAAAAAATGCTTTCTGCCAAAGCAAGGAACCAGGAAGAATATAGTTCAAGGTAAATGTCATCTGGACTGCCTTCTTTAAATGTTAGACATTTGAGCAACATCTGCTCTAACAGCAAAACAGTGAGAACCTAAAATCTCTTTGGAAGAGAAGACTCAAAAGGAAGCACAATCATTTAGGCAACATCTGGCATGAATTACTTGATTAATTTTCTTTTATTTACTAGTCTTTATCTGACAGCTGTGATGCTTTTTCCAGAGCAGGAATCAATAAAGCCATAACTCTTTTCCTGTCTGTGGCTCATTTTCCCCTAGAAGAAACACAAAGGGTTTAAAGGAAGGTTGCTGTATGTCCTGCTGTATTTACAACCCTTGTTTCGTTTCAGGGGGCTCCAGGACCAGGAGGAGAGGCAGGGCGTCAAGGCCATCTGGGAAGCCAAGGAAATAAAGTAGGTCACATTCTTTACACCCACTAAGGTAGAATTTTTCTCCTCAAGGGAAGGGTGTCTGGTTACATTAGCCAGAGCCCTTTCAACACAAAGGAGAGCATATCTCATTGCCCCAACACCCTGGCCTGATTCTTAAAGAACCAACAACATCTAAGGACATGGGTGTGGACCAGGATGAGGTCAGGAATTCCAGCTCAGCATAATCTCACAAGGGCCTACACCCAATCTAAGCTGAGGGATCTGAGGCAAGGGGGACTGTTCTGGGGCAGGCTTTCTTTTCTCTCTCCCTCCCTCCATCCTCCCTTTTGTCCTCCCTCCTTCTCATCTTTTCTTCTTCCTTTATTTCTTTCCTCCATTCGTACAAAAACCTTTGCTGAACACCTTTTAAGATGAAGGCGCTGTACTGCATTCAGCTACACTAGAAAGTCGGCTCCGGGGGAGCAGAGATCTTCGTCTGCTTTGCTCACTGTTGCATCCCTAGTGCTTAGAACAGTACCCAGCATGTAGTAAGTACTTAGTAAATATTTGTTTAAGGAAAGATTTTCTGGGTTGTATAATGATAAAAATGACATGGAATCAACCCTACAGAATTTAGAATATTTTCAAGCCGCTAATCTATGACATAAAGTAGTTAGGGATAAGGGACTGAAATGCAGCTTTAAACTTAGTATTAATAGAAATAATTCTGGGCTGGGAAAAGAGGCATCACAGGGGACACAGACTTTGAGTGGATCTGAGGAGAAAAGGATTTTGGCAAGCAGAGAAGGGGGCGTGCGGAATTTCTGGTAGAAGAAATAGTGTGAAGGAAAGCACAGGGTTGGAGAACCTGGGAGTTGGTATTTGGGGAATGAAAAATGACCCTGTCTGATGGCACATAAAGAACAAGAAAGTCTGTGGTGACTGACTTTATTAGGTAGCCAGTACAATGCTATTTACAATTTTTGAATGGAGTGTATGAACACAGCCAGACTTTGGAAGATGTTAAATAGACAACTCAGTGTGGAAATATTTTGAAGGCTGAGGTATTGGAAGCTAGGAGACTAGCTGGAATGCTCTATGTCCAAGACAAGCAATGACTAAACGGCTTAACAGGGTGAGGACAGGAGGGGCTCGTGATGACTCTGTAGGACTCTTCCAATAGGGAACTGAGGCAGAGAGAAGAGGACTAGATGATTCATGGGCTTCCAACATGAGTGGCAACATCATCACAGAAGCAGGAAGGGCAATGGGAAGAGCAGGTGTAAGAGTGAAGAAAATCACTTGGTTTGGGGGATGGAAGAAAGGGTTTAGGGCTGGTTGGAGATGCAGGTTTCAGAGTCATTTGTATTTTAAAAAAGACTCTTGGTGATGTCTATTTGTAAGAAGGATAAGAGGAGACAGGCAATGAATTATTAGAAAGGAGGCGAAAGAAACAGAAAAGCTCACTGGATGCTGAGAAAAGTTCAGGAAGGAGAGGTCAAGGGTATTAGCTGGTGTAGAACAACAAGGAAGGGAGGGGTGGAGAAGCCATTGCATCCGGTGGCTAAGATGCTCCAAAGAACAGCTTCAAAAATGTAGCATTTGAGAAGAGGAGAGAGAAAGAGAAACAGGCTGCAACAGACTGAACAATGTGTTGATGAGGAGGAAATGGATATGAGGCCGTCCGCGTTGGAGAAACTAGGCATTGAAGGGGAGGAGGAGGACATTAACTACTAGTCCTGGCAAGGTGTAGCATAGATCAGAGTGGGGTATTTCTTTGTTTTCAATGATAGGAGAGACTATGGCATATTTATGAGCAGAGAAGAGAAAACAAAGACAGAAGGAGGTTGAAGATGTAAGAAAGAAATAATTAATGGAGAAATGTCTTGACACAGAGGATGAGATTGAGGGCATAAGAGGAGGGGCTAGCTTTGTAATGCAGAACTGCTCAGAAGGGCTGAAATGATGGAGGCCAGCAGTGGAGTGTTGCAAAGACAGTGATTGGAGGGTGAGATGAGGTACCTGGATGACAAGGATAATCATCTCCAAAAAGAAAAGATTACTAGAGGGGCCGGCCCGGTGGCGCAGCGGTTAAGCGTGCACGTTCCACTTTGGCGGCCCGGGGTTCGCTGGTTTGGATCCCGGGTGCAGACATGGCACCGCTTGGTGGGTCATGCTGTGGTGGGCGTCCCACATATAAAAAGTGGGGGAGGATGGGCATGGATGTTGGCTCAGGGCCAGTCTTCCTCAGCAAAAAGAGGAAGATTGGCAGCAGTTAGCTCAGGGCTAATCTTCCTGAAAAGAAGAGAGAAGACTACTAGAGCATGTGGTGTAGCAGTAATGGTCTAGAAAGGAAAGTTTGGAGCAGAGACAGTGCTGCCTTCTTGCCCTGGAGAAGGCTACGTGGGAAGTGGTGTGTGTCACTGGTGAGAACTGAGTTTATCTTACAGTAAGGAAGGATGTGTGTGGGCAGACATCATGAATGTATAGAGAAGGTTTGCATGAGAAATGAAAGCACTCTGTGGGGTGTGATAGAAGGCGCCAACAGAGCCTCTAGAGCTGGATATAGGTGAGAGTGTGGAAGGAGATAGATATGAGCAGGGTAGTTGTGCCAAAGAAGATCTTTGTTAATCAGAAGAACTTTTAAAGGGGAGAGGGCAAGCATTTGGGAGATGAATGCCCTCAAAGCAAACCCAAACCCTTTTGACAAGCCCAAGATGGACTGAGCCCTCTAGACTCGTTATTAACTGAGATGAGCCCCAAACACTTACTCCTACCTTACTCGAATAATCTCAAGCTCCCAGGGAGGCGAGCAACCCTGCAGTTACTCCTGGGCTCAATACCCAGCTGTACGAGTAACGAAGTGTTTGACCCTGCACAAGCCATATGGCTCCCCTTGTTTCTCTACCCTAAAGCAGATGTTCTCAAACTTCAGTGTGCATAAGAATCAGCTTAGAAGCTTATTTTAAAAGGCATATTCTTAGGCTCAATTACAAAAAACTGATACCAATGAGGTTCAGAAATTTCCTTTTGCATGTGGACCCCAGGTATTGTGAGGCTGGTGGTCCCAGAGCACGCTTTGAGAGCCAGTGCCCTGAAAGAAAGGCCTCAGGGCCCGTGGTCTGCTTCCCTCCCATGGAGCCCTATTCTGTTTCACCCCCAGAGTTCAGTGCTGCTGGACAGTTGTCCATTTGCACTTCTCACACCTACTGTGTTGCCTTTATGTCCTTGAAAATTAGTTAACCGCTCCCACTGCTTAAGTGTGGACTGTGCACACTTCCACTCTCTTTCTTCCAAAGATGACATTATGGAAAGGGCAGGGAGGAGTAACTAGACAGCGGAGAAACTTGACTGCCACTACCTCAGCCAGATGATCAAGGTTACCATCCGAGTGGTGGCCATGTTGATAGTATACATTCTTGATGTGATGTGACAAGAATGGCATTTTACCTCTGTGGTCTTTGTCCCCAACCCATAAAACCCGACCTAATCCTGAGAAAAACATCAGACAATACCCAGTTGAGGGACATTCTACAAGATACCTAACCAGTACTCCTCAAAACTGTCAAAGTCATCAAAAGCAAAGAAAACCTGATAAACTGTCAGTCTAGAGGAACCTAAGGAGACATGACATGTGGTCTTCTGGATGGGATCCTGGAGCAGAAAAAGGATATTAGGTAAAAACTAAGGAAATTTGGGCAAAGTTATGGGCTTTAATTAGTAACAATGAATCAATATTCATGTATTTGTGGTGACAAATATGCCCTACTGATGTAACTAATGTAACGTAGTGTTAACAATCGGGGAAACTAGATGTGGACTACATAGGAACTCCCTGTACTATCTTCATAACAATCTCTAAATCTAAAATCTGAAACTTTAACAATCGATCTTTTATTTTTGAGAAGAGGAGTTAACCTTCCTTTGTAAGCTGTGTTAACTTTCCTGAGGAGCCAGACTGCCCTCAAGATGGTACTGAGATTGATGTATAACCCACAGTAGATGTTGTACTAGTCAGAAGGGAGAAACTATTGCCAGGGATGTCCTGCCACCTTGGTTATCTTGAGTGACACTTAAAACCTTAAAACGAGATTAAGAAGTCTGTCCTCTTTGCAGCAGCCAGATGATTTGCATGGATCATCATGGAAAACAGTTTTGTTACTTTTTTTAAACAATACAGAGCTTCCTCTTTGACTCACGGTAAGATATTTCCAAGAGTGCGGTTCATGGCACCGAGCTGCCTGGATGGCAGCTCGCACTAAACGATCCATCAGACTCTCAGAGGCTTCATTTATCAATGGAGGAGACCTCGTGAGCCAACAGCCCCAGTTCCTCTGTATTGCTTGCACAACTCACAGTCTTGGCCACGAACCCATTGTCACTGTGTATGATACACATGGAAGCAGCTGAAAATTGTTGTCTTAGTGCCATCGTTTCTAATTTCCTTTACAAAACAACCTAATAAGGACACGTTTCACTGTTCTGTTTGACAGGGAGAACCTGGAGACCTGGGAGAAAAAGGAGCTGCGGGCCTTCCTGGTCCTCGAGGCTTGCCGGTTTGTGTTTTATCATTGCCTTTGATCTGGCCCTTGGAATCTTTTAGGTCAATGAATATCGGATGTGGTTCTCCGAAGAAAGTATTAAAGATACCATCCCAATCTAGCTTTATAGCTTTCTAGAACTTGAGATGTTATTCTCATCTTTGATTAGTTCCTTGGCCAACTTTTCCAAGGTGGCAACTTCCTGGGTACCAAATATCCTGACCAGGATGCTTTTGAAGCCAAATAATAAAATGGATAAAACTTGTCTTTAGCATCCTTGTAACAATTTCTTCCATTCTTTCCTCACCTCAGAATCCATTCTTCACAAACCCAGCCTAGCCTTCCCCCAGCGCTCAGGACTTCTCACTAAGGCCCCCACAAGGGTCTGACATTAGCCAGTGCCCAGACATTTAAGAGGTCTTATTTTTATCTAGCAAACTGAAAATAGATTATAGGGGCCGGCTCCATGGCTGAGTGGTTAAGTTCCCACGCTCCGCTGCGGCGGCCCAGGGTTTGGATCCTGGGCACTGACATGGCACCGCTTGTCAGGCCACGTTGAGGAGGCATCCCACATCCCACAACTAGAAGGACCTGCAACTAAGATATACAACTGTGTTGTGGGGGGTGGGAGGTTGGGGAGGTAAAGCAGAAAAAAAAAAAAAGAATGGCAACAGTTAGTCCAGGTGCCAATTCTTAAAAAAAAAAAAAAGGAAGATTGGCAACAGTTGTTAGCCCAGGTGCCAATCTTTAAAAAAAAAAAAGATAAGAGCTAAGGTATGAAAATGCAAGTGTTATTCGGAAGAGATAACGCTACTACCTCCTTTTATTGAGATTACTATATGTCTGAAATTTTCTCATTTAATCCTCATAAAAAATCCCTGAGTAGGTATAATTATTATTCCCACTTTACAGATGAGACAAGTAGGACTAGCATTGTCTGTATCTGTTATTGGGAGTTGCCTTTACTACCACTATCACCAAATGTCAGTGGCCTGCCTCACAGGGAGAATCCGCTTCCTAATTTCTCCTAATCAAACTAAAAACCTGGCTGTCTCGCTCTCTTGGGAATGGGCTGACTCCATCTGTGGTCTGGGATGTTGGTAACTAATTGCTTTGTCTACAGGGAGATGATGGCGCCCCAGGTTATGGTAGCTTTGGGAGTAAAGGAGCAAAGGTAAGACACATCGACGGGAAGCTGGACATTTTCCATTTATTTTTGTTGCTTTTTTTCCCCCGCATTTGAGAAAAAATAGAAAGCAGTGACTCAGGCAGTCTTGGACATTTGGAGATAGATTTCAATAATTTATTTGCTGATATTCCATGAGGAATGTGGTAGAGGAAAAAACAACTGGATGGTTTAAGTTGCAGGCAACAATCTAAACTTGGAAATTAATTGTCTGTCCTTTGCAGAGATGTGCAGCCAGACGACTTGTTCCAGCCCGAGCAGTGCGTCTAGTCCTAGCAGCTCTGGGCTCCAGTTGCCCTGGGGAGGCGCTCCAAAGCCTGCCCTCGTCTCACTAGGATTCCTTTAGCCGTTACTGAGAGGGTTTACAGGGCCTTTCGAAATGCATCTGGCCAAGCAGTAACTTAACAATAAAACTTTGTATCTTTACATCAGAATGATAACTTTCCATTGTCACTGAATATTTAGGTGTCTGGAAGTAAGATAGATAAGTTTACCAAAATCAGTGATTTTTATCTACCAACGGTAACCACTTAGAAATCGTAATAACGTCCACAAAAACATAGTATAGTTCAGGATATTGTTTCTGCAAAATGTTTGATATCTATGACAAAAAATTACTGAGATATAAAACTTCAATAAGTGGAGACATGCCAAGTTCTTATTGGAAAGTCTAAAATGTCATAAAGGATTCCAAGGGAAGTCCCAACGGGAATGATGCAAAAGGCTGTCTGGAAGAATAAACAGACCCAAAAAAGCGAAAATTTCTTTGAAAAAGAAACAACTAGTGAATCAAGGATTTACAGTGAAATTTTCATTAGAATAAAGAGTAATTGAAAACAACCTTAATAGCTGGTAAAAAGAGAAATATTAAGTATCCTATAGCATTGGAATATTAGCCATTCTTTAAAATGAATGTAAATGAAGTTTATAATTATGTAAAGAAATTATGTGACAATATCAAGTAAAAACTCAGAAAAAAACCTTTATCCCAACTGTCTTACATTTTAAGAGCTTAGAAAAAATATGACAAAATATTTATAATGGTTAGTTCTGGGTAGTGAGATTTGGGTGATTTTTCTTGTTTCTATTCTTTTGTATTTTGTATATGTTTAAGGAGATACTACTTTTAATAATCAAAAATAAACTTTATTTTTTGGGCTGGCCCCGTGGCCGAGTGGTTAAGTTCGCGCGCTCTGCTGCAGGCATCCCAGTGTTTCGTTGGTTCGAGTCCTGGGCGCGGACATGGCACTGCTCATCAAACCACGCTGAGGCAGCGTCCCACATACCACAACTAGAAGAACCCACAACGAGAAATATACAACTATGTACTGGGGGGCTTTGGGGAGAAAAAGGAAAATATAAAACCTTTAAAAAGAAAAAAGTAAACTTTATTTTAAATATTTTTTTCATTGAATGAGGATTAGCATAGCTCTTCAACCATAGTCTGTGGCCAAAGTAAGGTAAACAGAGGACCAGACACTGATGAGCTTCAGATGCCAGGCTGTCCGAATTTCTCCACTGAAATCCGTTTTCAGAGGGCTGTTTCAGAGACGTGGCCAAATCACCAGCTATCCTGTTATAGGCCTGATTTGTAATTCCTCAGATATATACATTTATCCACTTATCTTAGGTTGTCATGATATTTTGGTGAAACCAGTAAATAGTTTAATTTAGAATTGGGAGTTCTCACTCAAATAGTGCTGTACTGTTTCATTTTCAATCGTTTTGGCCCTTCCTTGGTTCAGAGGTACTAAAACTAATTAAGGTCTCAGGTAAAATTGGAGTCAATACAAACCTCCCTCAGTGATATGTGCATATGTTAATTTTCCCTCCTATTAATTACAGGGGCAAGAAGGATTCCCTGGAGAAAGTGGACCTAAGGTATCATGTACTTCACACTGACTAGAGATCAGTCAGATATACTGCTGGGGGGTCTGAAATGTATCATAGGACAATAGAAGGACGGTTAATTATAAATGAATAAAAAGAAACCTTGGGGCCAGCCCCGTGGCCGAGTGGCTAAGTTTGCACGCTCCGCTTCCATGGCCCAGGGTTTCACCAGTTTGGATCCTGGCAATGGCCATGGCACCATGTCAGGCCATGCTGAGGCAGCGTCCCACATGCCACAACTAGAAGGACCTACAACTAGAATATACAACTATGTGCTGGGGGACTTTGGGGAGAAGAAGGGGGAAAAAAAGGAAGATCATCAGCAGATGTTAGCTCAGGTGCCAGTCTTTAAAAAAAAAAGAAAGAAAGCTTTATGGGGGAAAGGAGGGAAGAAAGAAGCAGAACTTTTTTTAAAATTTCATTTCTAGTCTTTCAACTCATAGGTAGAGGAAGAAATCATCCTTGTTTTTCTCCTCACATGTACTCCTTCCCCTCTATCATATATATTTTCTTCTTTGCTCAAAGGTAAGTAAAATGTAAGGAAAACTGAAATTACTTGATTTTACCTGGCTCAATTTTCCCCATGTGCTTATGAGTCACCTTCAGATAATGTGAGCAACCACGTCCTCTGCCTTAAGGCTTTCACTTCTGCTAGAAACATTCACTGAGCTCAGTAAATGCTAGGCCCTGTGATAGGATCAGAGGACACAATGAAGGGCACAGTTCATATCTCCAAGGAGGCTGTGTTCTGGCTGGAGTGACAGAGAGTGGAACAATGAGGATTCAGTGTACTGTGTAGAGAGCGATAAAAATGGTGGGGCGGGGGCACACTTCAAAGAAAACTGTTAAAGATAAAAATGTATATGAAAAATGTCTTCATGTTGGAATCAGTTTAAAAACACATTGACATATATCTCTTTGACTTTAATAACCATTTTATTTTATTTTTTGAACTTACGTAGGGTGAGATTGGGGACGCTGGTGGTCCAGGAGAAACTGGACCCAAGGGAGTTAGAGGCAAGACGGTAAGCTTTTTAGATTCCCGTGCCTTACAACCTCAGCTACTCTGGGAAGTCGTTTTTCATGCCTTGACAATCATTTGAGTTGTCACTTGTTCCCAAAGACTTCTAAAGTGTGTGTGTTTCTTATGGCAAACTTGGGGAAGGGAAGTGGATGTATTACTCATCCTTCAACGTGGGCAAAAAGGCACTGAACTGTTTGCTTTTAGTGAACAAGTTCACCTGTTCTGGCTGGCGAGGTACCATTATTAACACTAGAAATAAATTTTTTTTTTTTAAGGAATCCTTGTGGTTCAAAACAGTTTTGCAAGGCCAAAATATGGTCAGTTTAATCCCATCTCCTTGGCAGACTCAGGGCAGCCTAATGCCCACTTGTATCTTGCCTTCACTATTAAGGTTTTGTTAAACTGCTTTTAATGAGGTGGACCCTGAAAGATCCTCTCCTCCCTTAGCTCAAGAGGGTCCCTCCTTCACTTTGTGGCGAAGTTCTCATTTAGTGTTCTGTCCCTGAACGTGCTCTTGGTATTTCACGGAGGGGCTTAGACGTTGTCCAATGCTTTGGATCACTTGGTAGCAACACCAGTCTCCAGCACATCTCATAGACATCAGCATCCTTGGGTTCTAGTGGGTTTGGAATTAATTTTTCCATTTGCTGACTCTTTATATATCTTAGACTGTGTATAAATGAGCGAGCTGTTTTATGAAAGAGACAATCTTATGATAATTCTCTCTCGATACATTCTTTGTCTCTTTTCTTCAGACCAGCAGTGATCAGGCAAACTGATCTTAACACCATGTCAATTAGCAGGGGGAAAAAACACAGTCTGATAAAACTTGATACTTGAGGTGGTTTTCCTGTTTTGTCATCATAGTTAATTTTATTCTGTTTTTTTTATAAAGTATAATTAGAACTTTATGTGTAGAGACTGTGTATTTGGGTTTTAAAGGGATACAGAATAAAGAAACTATTCTTTCCTTCTATCCTGCTTGTCCCAAGAGGACAGCTTCCCAGCTGTAATTGTTTTCCTCATACATGTTTTTGGGTGACTATCCTTTAACATTATGCTCTCAAAAAAGAAGAAGAAGAAGACTGATATAATTAGAAAGATAAGTGTAAAAGACTTTCAAATTAATCCAGATGTCGTCTCCATTGGGATGTCTCTGGACCCTTTCCCTCGGCTTGTTAATGAAGTAGTTTACCCTTCAACGTTGGAAGCTTGCTAACAAGTTCAGCTATTTGTTGGGTTCCCTCCCCACAGTGGCACATTAATCATTCTTAAAAAACAATGAACTAGTGGGAAATATTTAACTTTTGCTCTTGGCCTTTGATTACTTGAAGTTTTTTTCCCCACATTGGACAATTTATCATTGTTTACGACTTGCTCATTTCACCTGCCAAGCTGCTTTTTCCACATCTGTGTAGTTGTGAATTTGAAGTTGAAGTTTAGACCCTGAAAACTTCCAGGTTTTCCCTCTGAAAGGGCTGAAGTTTCTGTTGGAAGATTTTGGTAAAGCTTTGCCTTGAATTTTGAATGCCTCTTTGGTTTTCTTGAAATGATTAAATTCCTAATTTAAGTTTTCTAAATCTTCACCTTGATTTTTTCCCCCCAACTGAAGCATTTTTTAAAAAATTTGCCATGATTTTTAACCTGTCTTATTTTATGGATACACGTATGTTTGAACGTGTTTATATTTTTTATCGACTTTACACATGCACATTATTCAGGTCAGGGCTCTGGACCTCAGCACTATTGACGTTTTGGGCTGGATAATTCTTTGTTGCGGGGGCTGCCCTGTGCATTGTAGGATGTTTAGCAGCATCACTGGCCTCTACCCACTATGTCAGTATCAACCATCCATCCCTCTGCCATCCCATTGTGACAGCCAAAAATGTCTCCAGACGTTGTCAAATGTCCCCTCAGGGGCCAGGGATGGCACAAAATTCCACCCCCCCTCGCCGCCCCCAGTTGAGACCACCAGTTTAAAGAGTCAAATAATTGTGCAAAGTTTGTTGTGAAGAAATGGCAATCCCTTTGCCTCTTCTCTCCTCTCTCCTATTTTCCAGGTTGTCTTTTTGCTCTACATTCTGGGGGATTTCTTTGACTTTATTTTACAAAGTTCTTCTCCTATTTTAATTTTCAAGAGCTCATTTTTGTTCTCTGAATATTCCTTTTTTTACTATCCTGTTCTTGTTTCCTGGTTGGAACATCATCCTTTCTCTCTCTAAGGATATAAATTAGTAATGTTTAAGTCTTTTTTGCCCAACATGGTCTGTTCCCTGTTATTGTTGTTGCTTTTATGTTTTGCTCTCTATTTCTTACATGTCTAGGGAATTCTTCCTATTTAAGAATTGAGGGCAAAAAGACTGGAAGTCCAAGGACATGGATGGAGCTGGTCAACTACACATTTCACTGTAGAGTGATCTGGCTGAGTTCTTTACTTAGCAAACCTCTGATATGAGTATCTTTGGGTCTTTCTTCTTTGTCTGGTCAGATTCTCCTGAGAACATTCTTTCAATTTCCTGCCTGAGGTTAAAGGCCTGGCTGCCAGCGTTCTAGGAGTCCCATGGAAAAGGAGAGCTGAGGGGTCTCACATCTATTTTGCAAGCCTTCATTGAGTCTCCCTATTTTCCTCTGCGTGCTTTGTGTTTGGAGCATCATCTTCCATCCCTGCACTCCAAGCCTGTGTTTGTCCCTAGCCCTGTGTTTCCTGGAGGCAGCTTATTGTGGGGTCCATCCAGCCACTCTGTGTCTTTTGATTGGTGAATTCAATCCATTTACATTTAGAGTGATTATTGATATATGAGGGCTTAATGCTGCCATTTTATCTTTGGTTTCCCAGTTGTTCTATGTATCTATTGTTTCTTTTTCCTCGTATTTCTGCCTGCCATTTCATTTTGGTGGTTTTCTGTGGTGGTTTTCTCAGTTTTCTCTTTGTTTATGATTTGTGACTCTGCTCTGATTTTTCATTTTGTGGTTACCATGAGGTTTGTACAAAAGATCTCATAGATATAGTCCTTTTTCTGACAGCCTCTAATCTCTGTTAACCTGTGCAGTTTCTATCCCTTTCCTCTTCCCCTTCTATGCTTTTGTTGTCACAAATTATTCTTTCTTGTATTGTCGGTTTGTGACCAAATTGAAGTATTTATAGTTATTTTTTTATGCTTTCTTTCCCTGTATCCTCTATATTATAATTAAATATTTACTAACCTATTCTGATATAGAGCTGCAATGTTCTGATTTTGTCTATATCCTTGCTCAAAGCTTGGTAACCTTTGCCTTTTTTGTTTCAGGTAGGAGGGCTCACTCCTACATTTCTTGTAGGGCAGGTCTAGTGGTGATAAACTCCCTCCACTTTTATTTGTCTGGGAAAATTTATTTCTCTGTCATATCTGATGGAAATTTTTTATGGATAGAGTATTCTTGGCTGATAGTTTTTGTCATTCAGTATTTTGAATATATCATTCCACTCTCTCCTAGCCTGTAAGATTTCTGCCGAGAAATCCACTGAAAGCCTGATAGGAGTTCACTTGTAGGTTATTTTCTTCTCTCTTGCTGCCCTTAATATTTTTTCTTTGTCATTCACTTTTGGCAGTTTTAATTTTGTATGCCTTGGAGAAGGTCTTTTTGCATTGATGTAATTAGGAGTTCTATTATCTTCATGTACTTTCACGTCCAGTTCCTTCCCCAGGTTTGGGAAATTCTCAGCTATTATTTCTTTGAATAAGCTCTCTGCTCCTTTCTCCTGCTCTTGTCCCTCTGGGATACCTATACTCCTTATGTTACTTTTCCTAATTGAGTTGTATATTTCTTGTAAAATTCCTTCATTTTTTAAAAGTCTTAGTTCTCTCTTCTCCTCCACCTGAAGCATTTCTAGGTTTCTATCTTTGAGCTCACTAATTCTCTCTTTCATAAGGTCTACTCTATTTTTAATGCTTTCTGTATTATTTTTTTATCTCATTTATTGTGTTCTTCATATCTAGAATTTCTGTTTGGTTTTTTTTAGAGCTTCAATATCCTTGGGAAGTATTCCTTCTGTTCATTAATTTTATTCCTGAGCTCATTGAACTGTCTTTCTGAGTTTTCTTGTAACTTGTTGCATTTCTTTATGACTGCTATTTTGAATTCTCTATAGTTAGATTGTAATGTTCTGTGACTTCAGGTTTGGTTTCTGGAGAGTTGTCATTTTCCTTCTATTCTGCCATGTTACTCTAGTTCTTCATGGTGTTTGATGAATTGATCCTCTGCTGGAGCATTTGTGGTAGTAATCACCTTTTCTTATTTGGGTATAGCTTTGGTTACTTTGGTTTTGAGCTGCTTCTGATAGTATTTGAGAGCCTGCACTTTCCACCCTCCACTGCCTCTGCCAGAAGCATAGTCAGCCCTCCTTGTGCTGCTTGTGCCTCTGGGGTTGCTGGTGTTTTGCTGCTTATATGCCACTGCAGTCTCAGGTGATGCCACTGGGGTCACTAGGCTGTGAGCACTTCTGCTGCTTCCAGGGTCACCTGGGTCTCGTGGTCCTCCACTGGCTGTCTGCAGGCTTGGATGTTGCTGTCCTGTGCACCACCTGCACTGCTGTTCCCAAGTTGTCTTGGGGTGCTGGTTGCATTGCTGCCAGGGGTGCTGGGTTCACAGGTGTCACTGGTGCTGGTGGGGGCCTGGGGATCAAGGGACTTGATGCAGCCTCCACTTGTTGCTGGTGTCAGGGGTGCTGCCACTGGGGGCTGGGTCACTGGTTCTGCTGTGGTTCCTGATGCTTCTGGTTGCAGTTTCCACCTGCCACCAGTGGAGGGGAGTGGGGCAGGAGCTGTTTTTCTTCTCCTGTGCCATCTGTTCACAGTTGTGTGGGTTGGACCACCATTCCACCAACTATCATGCATGCAGGGATGCCATTGGCCGTAGCCGCTCCATAGGTGTTCATGTGTGCACAGGGCCGGGCTTGCCCCCACTCATAGTTGCTTGGGCTGCTGGTGAGGATCTGTACCCTGGATCACTGCCACTAGGGGAGTAGGAGGGGAGAGAGCTGCTCCCCTAGTTCCACTGCTTCCCCAGGATCCAGCCCACCCACCTTCAGATGTTAAGAAGCCTGGATCTCTTAGGCATCCTGTTGTGCTGTGTAGGGAATCCTCTGTTGGTCAATGGATGTCTGTTTGGTTGTGACTTAGAGGGGAGAGACAAAAGGAACAGCTCACTCTGACATGATGCTGACATCACTCTTAAACCTCTCCATTTTCAGGATGGCACTGTTGGCCCTCCACTCTGCTTAGAGTTCCCTTGTGCAGACACCTCTGTTTTACCTCTTTCTGTTGAGATGAGAGAAGGGACATTCTTCCAAATGTAAAGAATGTGGAGGAGATTTGGGGGTTCCTAAAATGATTTTCAACCAATCCTCCTCATTTAGACTCTTCCCTTCACCTCCAATTCTAGAGGCGCCTGGTGCTGCCAATTCCTGAGGCTTCTTGGAATGTGTTATAAAACACATGGATTCTTGGCTTTCCCTGGCACTGGTTTAGGATTCAACTTTTTCAGATCTGCTAAGTCATTTAACACTTATATATCTGCCTTCCAACCTCTGAAGGTTTATGGCTATTGTCTCCTTTTTCATTCTCCCCATCCTTGTCTATTTTTTGCCTTTTTAAAAAAAATCTATTCACCACCATTTTAGTAAGATATTGAGAGGGACCAAAAGTAAATGCATTTGTTCAACCTGCTATTTTTTTCCTGAGAAGTTAATCTGTATCTTCTATATAACATATGATCAGTAAGTTTTTTTTCACTCAACCCAGCACACTGTGGAATATCTAAAGAACATCAATAATTATTGCTGTTCCATAGGCAATACTTTTACAAATTAAGTTGATTTTAGACAACTTCATCTTTTTTTTACAGCTTATAAATCCAGTGGCATTTTGAATGAACAAAGGAATATTGCCCTAATTTTTAAATTAAATTCTACCTTTCTTTATGATAAACTATGTTGTTAAATGCCATGGAAAACTTCCTGGCATGTAATAAGTTGTCAACAACCGTTGTTTTCTTACTGCCGTTATTCTCCAATTCACTACAGTTATTTCCAGTCAATGGTTAAATGTTTTATTGTTGTTGTTTCAAGATTTTTATATTTAAATTTTTGTTTTTCTGGGTTTTTGTTCATTGGTGTGTCTTTCAGTTTAGTCACTTACTGAATTTGGATAAAAAGTTCTCCTTTGACCCAGAAATCCTAGTTCTAGCAATCTTCCCTAAGGAAATAATCAGAATTGCACAGGGAATGACTTTATTAAGGCATTTCTTGTTAAAACAACAGCAAACCTAAATGCCAACAATAACGCACAGATTAAATGAATCACGGTATATCCCTGTAATAGAATACTATGCAGTCATGAAAGTTGATTTTGCAAAAGGATATTTAGTAACATGCAAATATCCAGAGATATATATTTAGTTTAAAAGGCAACAGGGAAAAGCATAAAATTATATTTAAAAAGAACATATACATTAATTCCAAAAGAATAAGTAAACAAAAAGACTAGAGGAAAAGACACCAAAATGTTAGCAAGCATTATTTGAAGGAGAAGGGATTGCTGAGGATTTTTTTTTTCCTTTGTGTGCTTTTTTGGAAGTTTCTCAATTTTCTAAAAGGAAAGAATATTGCCCTTGAAATTTAAAACACCCACAACCACAAACACACGTACATATATGTATAAATATAATTTTAAAATAAATAAATTCTGCTTCGAGATATCTACGGGGCTGCCAGGAGAACCAGGATCCCCCGGGGAGCTGGGACCTCCCGGACGCAAGGTAAGCCAAAAAGCTATAAATCACACTAGCTCCTTTTCTCAACTGAAAGTCATTGCATGGAGTCTTCATTGTCCAAATGTGCATGCTTTCTGTGTCTGCAGCCTGGCTACAATTTTCACTATTTTTCCACCCTTATGTGCTCAGAGAGAGGAGGAAAAAAGTGATTCAATATCAGCTGCCATTTCCTGGGAGGTGGGGGGAATTGGGAGAGGAAATGAAAAGTATTAGACTAAAATAAGATTTCTCAATTATCAGTGAATTTTATTTGTCCAGTACTTGCCTCTTCTTGCATTCAACAAGTGATCAGTGAATGAATGAAAGTGAGGGGAAATTAATAAATAATGAATAAATGATCAAAGTTGCATTCATATGGAACTTATTTTCTTCGAGAGTATGGGTGGGGCTCCACTGCATTTTTCGTTGGGTGTCTCTCTTTGAGAATAGCCAGACTTTTTCTGTTCCAAAGATGGGATTGAATACATGAAATTAAAACATTTCCACTTTGTCCTTTCTATCCCCAACTGAGGCAGTTATGTGTGTGTGTGTGTGTGTATGTGTATATTTGTATTGAGATATATATATATATATATACACACAAATATATACAAATATATATATTTGGAAGACAGTTGGGATTACCCCTCCAGATGTTTGGTTTGAGTCTGGTCCCTTTGTCATCCAACCAATGATGGGACCAGATTAATGTTCAGCTCAGCTGCTGCTCCGTGGCCAAGGCAAAGCTTGGGGTTGAGGGACTCCAAAACTCTGCCTTAAGGAGAGGCAGCTGCCATGGATGCTTCAGCCTGATCTCGTTCTAAGCCTTAAGCCTGCTCCAAAGCTCTCCATGCCATTGTCCAGTTGTCGGCTCCATCCTTAGATTCGAGACAACCCTTGTCATCCAGAGATGAGGCTGGAGGAAAGTGGCCTTTGGAGGCTTGTATGCATCAAGCTTGCTGCTTGGAGTTTATTCCCCTTAGACTGTTACTGTTAACTACGTGATGAGTATCTTACATGGATTCCTTTTTTCCCTGCTAACTTAATAAGAATAAGAACCTTTTAAAGTTTTCACTTTCTGAGGGTAATGTTGGTGCACATTCTGGCTAGTGATATGTGTGTCTAGAGCGGTAAAACCACTTTTATTTTTTCCTAGGGTGTGAAAGGGGCCAAAGGATTGGCTTTGTTTTCCGTACGTATCTCCTGATTCCAGTAGAGTGCTCTTAGCACTCCATTAAAATTTATTTACTTTTAAACTTCAGCACCTGGCAGTCTGTTGGTTAATTCCTTCTGTTTTATTTTTGAACTGCAGACATGTGACCTCATTCAGTATGTGCAGGACCACAGTCGTAAGTACCCTGTTTAAAATGATCACCCAAGTTGTCAGCATTCATAGAAGAAAAGCAGCAAGTTCTGTACTCAAAATTGAGACAATTTACCAGCCCATTTCTTAAAATTAGAAATGTCACTGCATATATTTTGAGTCAGCATAGACTGGTGACTATTAACTCCCTCTCTGGCTGCCAGCATGTCTATTGGAACCTGTTCCAGGCACCAAGTAGTAAAATATCTGGTGCTTTGAATCTAGGGAAAATTGAGACATGAGGTCAGAACTCTCCTGATGGGGAAATCAACCCGTGTAGAGTCACATGGAAAGTCTTTAAATGATTATTAACACCTGACAGTAACTGACAGGACTGAATTCATCTGGCGTGACAGAGCCAGCATGATAATCGGGTGTCCCGGCGGTTGGAGGCCTGACTTTGGTTTGTTGTTATTGCTCCTTTCCTAGAGAGGGATGCTTGATTACTTGGAGTAATCATTGATTACTGGACTAGTAATGGGCTCATTGATTTGCTTGTAAAATTACTCATTCTGCCTACATTTTCTTTTCTGTCTCTCAGAATTTTTAAAGCAAAAAGGCATTTTGATTTGGCAAATGCTGTTTTGAATTTGCTTTCAAAATGTTTGCCCTGAGCTAACGTCCGTTGCCAATCTTCCATCAGAATATGTGTTAGCGCCATCAAAGAAATTCATGTACAAGATGAGGAGAGAGCCGACCTTTTAGTGTTCATCTGCAAACGCATAATGACTTCCCCCAAATAAACACTGTGATTGAAAAGAATGTCAAAAGTTCCCTCAAGGCATTTCAGGGAGAAACAATAGGCAAATCAGGGCCCATTTCTGTAGAGAGCATTTGTGTCAAAGACACAGACTTTTCAAAGCTTTAAATGAGATATTGATCTTAACTTTACCTTTTTATAGCAGAATGAAACCATCCATGGTGGGAATCAAAATATATACATTAGGGGGGCTGGCCCCATGGCTGAGTGGTTAAAGTTCTGCTTGGGTGGCTCGGGTTTGCAGGTTCGGATCCCAGGTGAGGACCTACTGCACTTGTCAGCCATGCTGTAGAGACATCCCACATACAAAAAATAGAGGAAGATTGGCACAGATGTTAGCTCAGAGCTAATCTTCCTCAAGCAAAAAGAAAAAAAAGAGGAAGATTAGCAACAGATGTCAGCTCAGGGTGAATCTTCCTCAGCAAAACAAAAAAACAAAAACAAAAAATATATATACACATTAGGTCGTGAAGGCTGATTGCTTTGGGGCTGAATTAGGACAGCAGGCTTTCTGACATGGGAGCCGTGTGAACTATGACGACTCAGGGGTAGATCCGAGTGTGATGAGGCCTGATCTTTTAAAATTTGAGGGGCTCAATACAAAATTACAAATCCAAAAGTAGGTACAGAATTATTTCAAGTAAGTGTTATTTAGAACAAGAGAGGAAATCACAACCAGTGACTTCTGCATTTATAAAAGCACGTGATCACGTGAACACATGGCTGGGGCCCTTCTCGGGGCCTTGCAAGAGACCCCTGCAGGCGAGCAACTGAAAGCAGTGCTGTCCAGTAGAACTTTCTGCAGTGATGGAAGTGTTCCACTGTACTGTCCAACGTGGAAGCCACTAGCCACCTGTGACTCTGAGTACTTGAAAGGTGGTTAGTGCAACTGAGAAGCTGAATTTATTTCATTTAATTTTAATTAACTAACATTTAAATAATCACTTGTGGCTACTGGCTTCCATGCTGGACAGTGCAGACCTAAAGGTTAAGCTTCATTTGCTTTGGAGTAAATCCACCTCTGATGTTTACATATACACACACGCACGTAAATACACATAGGTACACATTTATATGTATATGTGATATTGATAGCTGTAGATATCTACACGGGGAAAATTTAGAATAAAGCGAGGGTAGGACTTTTTAGCTTTCCAAACTCATTGCCCTTCTCTGTGACACGACATTCCCTCTCGGGCAAAGGTTCTTTCCCTCTGACAGCTGGCTGCAGGCTGCTGATTTATGGCCGAGTATTGTCCCACTTCTCCCATTCCGTTCCCTATGGAAGGAACAGTACTTTTACCAAGATGCTGAGATCCACCTGCATGCTCTCCAAACCCTCCCTGTTGCCTTGAGTTTTCAGTCATCTGCAAAAGCACACAGGACAGAGCCTCGCCCGCCCTGACTTTCCTACACAGTGCAGGACTCCGTCCTCCTACCGAACAATAACCCAATCTCCTTTGTTCTTCTTCCCCAGCTGGCGGACGTGGTGAGTAATCTTTATTTACAGCATATTATAAACAAGCTCCAAAATGTCGTACATCTGGAAAGATGAGTTAGAACTGTGTTCCCTGCCAAATGATACCCATTTTCTCTGGACTATCGTTGCTGCCTCATCCTGGTAACACAGACCTGCCCCCAATAAATCACTCAGTTTTAGCCAAGTCTCACAGCTAGCTCCCCACCCAGTGGTTTGATTGTTTATTAATATTTTAATGACTAACATTACCATTAGATTTTTTAATAATTTTTCTTGCTCCCTTCATTTTCTCTCTCTTCATTTGTTATATTGTCTCTAGTAGTCTAGCACTAAGGGATTAAGATCTAAAGGGTGAAGTGTGGAGAATAAACGTAGGCACAATCAGATAGCAAGCAAGCTGAATGTGTAGCCCAGACTGTGCTAAAATGCGTGGAGCTCTTGCCTGATGTTAATTATGAAGTTGGCTTAATATCATTGGGTGCCAGTTTTCAAGTATTTCACAAATGCTTATTACATGATATCACACATTATCACCATCATCACGCTCTTATACCTTTATACCTTTTGTATAAAACTATCAATCCATGCCCTCTGACTGCCTGTTCACTCATTCAACAAATATTTATTGAAAGCCCATTATGTGCCAGTCTATTTCCCAGGCACTGGGGACACCAAGCTGAGTGAGATGGACATAATTCCTGTCTTCAGAAGCTTCCATTCCAGTGGAGGATCCAGCTAATAAACAAATGAAAGAATTACAGATTCCTATAGTTGATGTGAAAGAGATAAACAATAGGATGCTCTGTCACAGAATAATGTTGAGGGGGGAGAAACGCTTTTGGATGGAGGGCTCCTCTTTGAAATAATGACACTGAAGTTTAGACTGAAGAATAAAAACAAGCCAGCTTTGCAAGAGGCAGGCAGAGAGAACTGCAAGTGCAAAGGTCATGATACAAGACAGACCTAAGCATTTTCTAGAAACTGACAGAAGCCCAGTGTGACTGAGGCATAGGGACGGGGAGATTGACATGTGAAAAAATGGACAAGTCAGCAGGGGCCAGATCAGGCAGGGCTTTGTCGATTATAAGGAGGCTGGACTTCATTCAAGTTGGATTGGGAGGGTATTAAGAGTTCATTGAAAGTATTTAAGGGAGGAACATGAGCTGATGAACAGTTTTTTAAAGCTTATTTGGGCTGCTATGGAAAAGTGGATTATAGGGAGGATACGTATAAAAGCCAGAGGACGAGTTAGGAGGGTGTTGTGGCATTCCAGGCAAATATGGTGGTGGCCCGGATGAGGGCTGCCATTGCTGTGTGTTAATTACATGGCAGTGGTTTGGTTTGCCTTCCTCTGTCCTCATCATCACCTGCTGCTCTTTGCCAGGCAGCAACCATCAGTGTACAGCGTGCGGCCATGGTAAGTCTTCATGAGGCCCTCCATGCCTTGAGGAGGGCCTCCTAGGTACCACCACAATCCAGTCCAGCCTAGCATCCTTTAGAATCCTCTGGTTCCTGGCAGCTTGCTAGAGTTCAGAGGATGTATTTGTCAAGTTAAACTAGCCCTTAGGTGTTTTTCCCTGAAAACTTGCATTTTCCGTATCTTCAGCCAGTGCTGTGAATCTTTTATTCTCTTTATCTCTAAATTATGCCTGAGCTGCGTTGTTGTTGTAATTGTTCCCATATGCAAATAACAGCCCCCTCAAAAGCTGGCAGAACCACTTTCATGTTTGGTCATAATTCCACTCATTTTTTATTGTAAAATTGATGTGACCTCAATTTTTTTTAAGCGTCTGCTCAGCCTTCTAAATTCAATTTAGAAGCTAATAGATTCTGTCCTGTCTCCACTGAGATGCACAGTTTGATTTGGGGTTGAATGTTTATTATTACTGGTGATATTGTTATTATTTCAATATCATTGCAATATGATATTGCAATATTTTTTTGTTGTTGTTAAAGATTTTATTTATTTCCTTTTTCTCCCAAAGCGCCCCAGTACATAGTTGTATATTCTTAGTTGTGGGTCCTTCTAGTTGTGGCATGTGGGACGCTGCCTCAGCGTGGTTTGATGAGCAGTGCCATGTCCGCACCCAGGATTCGAGCCAACGAAACACTGGGCCGCCTGCAGCGGAGTGTGCGAACTTAACCACTCGGCCACGGGGCCAGCCCCTGATATTGCAATATTATTATTGCTTGTGAAGTCATGGAGTCTGGGACCAGAAGGACATAATGGTCTAGCACTAAGGGGGAACGAGGCCCACCTGGCCACAGCAGAGGGACTCCCTCCTGGACCAGCCCCAACAGCTCTGAGAGCCTGAGCTCCCTGTGAGGAGCTGGTGGGCCTCACGCTGTGTTTATGATCTCTGAATCCAGCCTGCGGGCATCTGAATGAGAGGGGCCACCTCTCCAAGAGAAACTCATCATTGAGATTTCCTTTTCCCAACCTACATCTCAACACCAGGCATCGCAGCCATTATTAAAATTTTGTTTTCTCCTGTACCTGTTGCAAAGAACTGTCCTTTGTTTGGTTCTTTTTTATGCAGTCAACATTTGTTAAATCCTTGATAGATGGCAGGAACTAATAATCTAGCAGATCAAGAATGGCACAGCGCCTGTCTCCGCACTTCACAAAGTAGAGGGGAGAAGCAAACATTAATCAGATAATTAGACAAATATAAATTGCCAACTGTGATAAGTACAGGGTACTGAGATTAGAGTGAATGAATTGGGATCAATGAGCAAATCTAAAGTTATTTATATTTGAGCTTAACAATTGTAATTCAAAATATCTCTAAGTAATAAGGCATATTGATTGGTTAAACTTGCATTTTTAACTGTTAAATAAAAAATTTATCAGTTAAAGCTTTCCTCATTCTTCTAAGTGATAGATGTGGTTCTCTCTCACAAGGAAAACATCTGTAACAATAATCATAATAGCAATGGCTAACATTAACTAAGCACCTACTATGTGCTAGGCACTGTTGTCCCAAGTGCTTTCCCTGTGTTGACTCATTTAATGCCTGTGTGGTTGGCGCTCTTAGGACTGGAATTTTACAGATGAGCAATCTGAGGCACAGAGAGAAGTCACCTGGACGAGGTCGCATGGCAGGAAGTAGCTGGGCCACGGCTCTAAACACTTCCTTCTAGGGCCCACTCTCTTTGTATCTAATGGGCTGTTCTGGGGAGTGTATGTCAGTCCTCTTCCAATCTTTCTGAAATGATCAACACAGTTTCCCCACTCATTTTTTTTAATCCATGTTACATTCATCATTAAGTAAAAAAAGGTATGTTTTAGTTTATTTAGCTGAGTAAAATTCCAGCCACAAACATGATAGCATTGATCCAATCTCTGTCGGTAAAAGGGCATATCCATCAGCTCTTTATTATTTAGAAGGAATTGGTAATTAACTTACAAATTTCACTAAACCTCAAATTGAATTATAGACTTTTTCTTGTGCTTCATTTAAAAGAACAAATTCAATTTTTAGAATAACATTTTTAATTATTCAATATTTAAACATTTAATATTTCAAATGCTTATTTTAATATTAAAATAAATAATTATTTAACTTTTAAATATTTGAATATTTAATGTTGAAAATTACTTTGGCTTCTATGTATCTTTTTTTTAAAGTAAGCATGCTACATGATAAGTGTTAACACACCAGGTTCGTTTTTGCCTGCCGCCTGGAAAGCCAAACACCGGGATGATGAGATTGCAGCAGAGAGAGGGTTTACTCGCAAGGCAGCCATGTGAGGAAGCGAGAACATGAGTCTCAAATCCGCTTCCCTGAAAATAGGGACCCAGAGATATTTATGGGAAGGGACAATGTGGTCTGAAATGTGGAGAGAGGTGATTGGAGGTGAGGAGAGGTGAGGTGATTGATGATCTGCGCAAGCATAGTCAGACTCCATGCCTCTTGATAGGACGCATGCTCACAAAACGGTGGCATTAGCATGATCTGAGGGTGGAGTTTTTAGCCTCTTGACGTCAGAAGGTCGCCTATTGGACATCTGCATGGGTCCAGTTGATGAGTTGGTGGTCTCAACCAGCCTGGAGTGGCCAAAGGGGTTCTAATTCCTGAAGAACAGCTCACACATCCATTACCATAGTGACCAGGCACCAGGGAAATGCTATCTATAGGAAACTAGTGGGAGTCAGATAGCATGTTGCCTAAACAGCACAGTTAACAATGGGTGGGTTAAACAGCTAAAAGCTATAATCAGTAATTGCAAGAAGGAAAAAAACCTTTAGTTCCTAGCTACTTAATCATCAATGGTAACTCTTTTCTGGTTTCATAAGGAGCATGTTCTTGCCTTTAGGAAAACCAGAATGCCCCGTGCATCCAACAGAGCTGGTGTTCGCTTTAGACCAGTCCCGGGATGTGACCGAGCAGGAATTTGAGCGGATGAAGGAGATAGTATCTGCCTTCGTGAGAGGCATTCGAGTCCAGGAGAACAGCTGCCCGGTAGGGGCGCGCGTCGCCATCCTCTCCTATAACTCCCACACCAGGCACCTTATCCGCTTCTCAGACACCTACAAGAAGAACCAACTTCTCAGGGAAATTGAAGCTATTCCATATGAGAGATCTTCAGCCGGCAGGGAGATTGGCAAAACAATGAGGTTTATTTCCAGGAATGTCTTCAAGCGGACCCTCTCAGGGCCTCACACAAGAAGAATCGCCACGTTTTTCAGCAGTGGTCAATCTGCTGATGCCCAATCTATTGCCACAGCCACCATGGAGTTCAGCGCCCTTGACATCATTCCAGTCGTGATTGCTTTCAGCAACGTGCCCTCCATCAAGCGTGCATTTATGGTAAGAGGGTTAAGCCTTTCCATATCTTTTTTGTTGCCTATATTCAGAAGCCTCTATAACAAAGTGCAGAACTCTGCTATTCATATCCATGTACCAGGAACATGCTGAGCCCTTAATATGCGTTATCTTGTTTAATTCTCACAAGAAGTATATGCGAGATAAGTATAATTGTTATCCGCCTTGTATCCATGAGAAAACTGAGCCTGGGGAAGTTAACCATTATTACCAGGTTCACACAGCTAAGAAGTGGCAATGTCGGGACTTGAACCCAGGTTTCCTGTTCCAGTGCTTCTCCGAAGGACTCTCTGAGTTGCCTCTGGGCGTAAAGATACTAAAGGAGGAAGGCCAATAAACGTTCCTGGAGGTCACTTAAATGAGCAGAGTAGTAATCGTTGCTGTATGATGAACACCAATTGACTGATTTTATGACTTCACCAGTCATGTAACTATCCAAATTTTCTAAAGGAAAAGTCATTCTGGTTCTGGCTTCTTAGGTTAAGGATTAAAATCTTACTGTGTAGCGTTCCTAAATAAGCCACCTGGGAACAAGACAACCTTTTTTTTTTTTATTGTGGAATAATTGACACATAATGTTGTCTAAGTTTCAGGTGTACCACATAATGATTCAATATTTGTATATACTGCAAAATGATTACTACATAAGTCTAGTTAACGTCTATCAGCACACATGGTTATAAATGTTTTTTCTTGTAAGAGCTTTTAAGATTTGCCCTCTTCGCAACTTTCAAATATGTGGTACAGTATTGACTATAGTTACCAAGCTGTACATTACAGCCCCATGACTTATTTACTTTGTAACTGGGAATTTCTACCTTTTGACCCCTTCACCCATCCCCCCACCCCCTACCTCTGACAACCACCGATCTGTTCTCATTATGAGCTCAGGTTTAGTTTTTCCTTTTGTTTTTAGATTCCACATATAAGTGAGATCATACGGTATTTGTCTCTCTGTCTGACTTATTTCACTTAGCATAATGCCTTCAAGGTCCATCCACATAGCAAATGGCCAGATTTCTTTCTTTTTATGGCCGAATAATATTCTAGTGTGTGTGTGTATACATATATATGTATATATACCAGATCTTTTTTGTCCGTTCATCCATCACTGGGCACTTAGGCTGCTTCTGAATCCTGGCTATTGTAAATAATGCTGCAGTGAACATAGGGGTGCAAGTATGCTTTTGAGTTTGTGTTTTTGTTTTCTTCAGATAAATATCCAGGAGTGGAATATCTGGATCATATCGTAGTTCTATTTTTAGTTTTTTGAGGAACTTCCATACTGTTTTCCATAGTGGCTGCACGAATTTACACTCCCACCAACAGTGCACAAGGGTTCCCTTCTCTCCACATCTTTGCCAACACTTGTTTTTTCATGCCTTTTTGACAATAGCCATCCTAACCTTCTAAACGCCCTGTAAATAGTGGCTCGGTGGCAGGGCTCCATTACAGAAGAACCACAGGACCCACAAAGTGTCCTTCCAGTCATCTGTGCTGACTGGACGTGGTGTTTTGTTCTCCATTTATGTGGAAACCATGAAGAGGGGCCCCAAGCAGCAGCAAAAGGGTATTAGAAATGCAACCTGAACGAACAGGCCAAGCATTTGAAAATTATTCACTTAGAGAAAGGAAAATAAGAAGCACCCGAGTGTGTGAAAAATTATTACAGGAGAAAATTAGCCAGCTGAAGTCCAGCTTAGCAAAATCTCATAGTAGAGAAAGTAGGAGTAATAGCAGTAGGGAACCTCAGGGTAGACTGTAGTAAGAACTTTCTGAAGGCCAGAGTGATTTACTGTTGACATGAACTAAATGGCTAAATGTAGTTGGTCAAGATGCCAACTTTTCCTGAAGGCCTTTCACAGGGGCAGTCACTTCACCTGTTAAGGGTGACTTCTGTCTGTCTTTCCTAGAGACTGGAGGCTAAGACTAAGTGACCTTTTGAGGCCCTTTCCAGCTCCATAATTTTCTGTGAAGGTGTTAAAATAAGCAAAACAGAATTGAAATAGAAACTTCATCTGTAAAATGTGGAAAATGTTTCTGTTTCCTAGAGTTGTGAAGAGGAAATGACGTAATGCATCAGTGCCTAGTACACAGCAAACACTCAAGATGGCAGCTTTTCCTTTAATTATTACTGTTACCGTTTGTTTGCTTGACCCCGAACTAAAATCTGTTGAACAATATTGAAGTCTAGGTTGTAAAGGAGCTGAAACTGCTATTAGCATCGTTGAACTAACTCAGAATTATGCAAGTGAACAGGCGGACATAGCAAGCCCAGAAAAGAAAATGCACATAAACTAGAAAAGACCGGGGTGGTGCTATGCAAATGAAGCTGCTACGCAATGCAGCAGCTCAAAAACTCTATGAGTGGATTTGGATCCACACAGAGTCCTCATAAGTCCCTCTCTTTACTGAGAGCCCCCGTTGTCCCTTGGCTATATTTAGTCACAAAACAAGAGGCAACTTAGTATCGTAATGCAAATAATTGATGGTACTTGTGATATAAACGTAAACTGACGCCATTCTACCATCCACTCGAAGGTATGTGCACAGCACATAACTTAAGAAAATGTATTTTGTTGTTATTTTAAGCCTTTTGCGTGTTACTCTCATTTACAGCTTCTACCCAAGTCACCTAGAGATTCCGCTCCTTTCTTGAAGGACTCCGTCTCAAAAGAGCACCAATGAAGTTTCAAATTCTTGACAATGACCCTTATAAATCTGAGCAGCGTTGGCTCCAAACACCCCCTTGGGCGGAAGAATTAGAGATGTAGACAGAAGTCAGAATTGGTCCCAAGGTTCATTCATCCAACAAACGTTTAGGGAGACCTCATATATAGTAGGTGCTGGCCTAGGCCCTGGGGATCCAAGAGTAGAGTCGGAAACCAAAAGAACCCCCATCCCCTTATGGAGCTGCCATCAGAGGATGGAACTAAGCAGTGTTGTCTACAAGGGCTCAAAACGGAGGCGTATATACAAGTTGGGGAGAACCCAACACCTGACTTTACAAAAGAGAAATTACGTTACTACTTCTTCGTTTGCCCTCTTTTTCTTTCTTCTGTCCATTCTCTTCAGTAGTGCTTACCTACACTTAAACTGTTCTGTGTTATTATTCTAAGAACAGACTCAAAAATTTAATGACTCAACGAATTTTTATTTGGGCGGCCATATTTTAAAACCCTAGCTTATTTCATAATTATCATGCCTTTTCTAAATCTCGATGTATCTGCGAGTTCAGTGGTCTACTGTGAAATTTGGGACCTGTGCAGACACATGTGGCCGGACTCAGAAGCAGCTGCTCCAACAACATGGGCTGATTTCCCTATGTTCCTTCACAAACGGACTGTGATCACTATCTTGGAAATTTTTCATGATGGTATGACGCTGAGTAACAAGCTCCTCATCCCTTCTGAAATGGAAGACCATTTTTGACTAGAAAAACCTCAGTCTCAGCTTTGTTTTATCACTAAGGTTTTTCCTCTAAATTTGTTTGGTGATTACCTTTTCTAGTGAAATTTGACTTGCTGCACATTAAGAATTCTAATATAGAGTGGGTCTCCCTTTCTAATATACTTATAAGAAATGTCCCCTTTTTACCTAGCCTAATTTTGTTCTTTTACTCTCCTGTTGAGCGTTGAAGATGAGAGAAACATTGTGTGATATTTGACATTACTGATTATTCTGATGATTGGAGACAGAGCTGAAATGAGGAGAATTTTAATGGGAAACTCTAGCACTTCAAGCACCCAACCTTTTCATTTTTAAAAGAATTTCCTTTGTTAATATAGAATTGTCTAAAGAAAGAAGATTACGCATAGCACTGATTGCGTCTTTTCTTGAATGCACCAATTTATGGAGCCCCATGATGTTTACAAACGAAAGAACAGGGCATCATCCAGAACCATTTGCTGAATGCCATCTATCACCCATCTGTGGACTTTATAGCTGCACTTCCATCCAAGCTGGTCCTGCTTTGAATCCACAGAAAAGCGAGAAGAGAAGTGAACCGTAGGACCCTTTTATTTTAAATCCCAGCCCACATTCAGCTTAAGGAATGTTCTGTAATGTGCTAACTATAGTTGCTCCAGTGATGTGTGGTAGGATGAGAGATCTCTAAAACCACATCTTCCAAACTTGATTGATCAGGAGATTCCTTTGTGGGGGCAGGGAGAGCACAGACACCTGTGCCGTTCTCCCAGTAAAGGAATGCACTAGAATCGATGAGAAGGATGATGTTTTAGATTGACACCAACATGTTGACACAGGATGAAATGTGAAGTCTAAATTGTCAACTAGTGCCACTGCCAGAAATATGGAAGTTGTCACATTGTAGACATACAAAACACAAACTAGTTAACAAATTTGCAGCAATCCCTGGACAGCATCTTGAAAACACTACTCTGAATTGTTAGGACCCACTGACATGAAACTGTCATCACAAAGGTAGCTCGTGCAGAAGATGAAAGGTAGATCTTATTTGGCAAGAGCAAAATTTAAACTGGAGCCTTCTGTATTCCATCCCTCTTTGGGCTGACTTTCCTTATCTGTAAAATGGTGGGATTGGATTATATGGTTTCTAAGATTTCTTCTAGCTCAAACCTCTGTGATTTTTTTTTTCCTGGATCCTGTAGTTGGCAATAAGGAAGCACATTGCGCCTACCAGGTGGTCTGATCCACGTTCTCTGGGTTTGGTTTCTAGTCATTCATCACAATCCTGATGAAGTGAAGGCATGATTCACTTGAAACATTGCCCAGATACCTACTAAAAGCCATTAATGATACAGACTAATTGTTTCTGGTGTTGTATTAGTCAAGAGTCAAGACTCTTTCTTTACAGATCAGCAAAACCAATTTCAACTAGCCTAAGTACACTCATTACGTACCCTAAGTGAATTTATTATAAGGATCCGGATATAAGCCAGGTGTCCTCTGGCTCTGAGTCCAGGTAAGCAGCCTCTGTTTTCACCCTATGTTCACCTGGATACACACATACAATTCAGCATTTCTTCAAAGAATCCATCTGCATAAAGAATAAGTGAGCAATGCCGATTTTACTGAAGATAGTGAGTGAGAAGGAGAGGACCGTTATGCAGAGCACAGCATTCCACTACAAAACGTCTCCATTCCTGTCACCACTGCCCCTGTCCCGTGTCCACTGCCTTCCTATCACAGGCTCTTTTCTTTTTTCTCTTCTCTCATACCACACAATGCTCACCTTCCCTACTTTCTGTTTCTTCCCTCTCAGTCTTTCCCAGGCACCGCATGTTCTTTTCTCTGTATCTTTCTGCCTAGAAATTTAGCTAAAAGCTTCCGTTGCCACGTGTTCCCTCCGAGTCTCTCCCTCTAACCCAGACAGCTTATGAAGGCAAACACAGTGGTCTCCCAGGGAGGAGTTCTGGCGAGTACAGACTTCTCCATCTCTTATACACAAAATAAAAGACGGACAGAAACAGAGATAAACCTCGGGGAAAGCTCCCCTCCCTCGTTCCCATTTCCCTTGCTCCTCAGTCCACAAGATGGAATCTGGGCAGCCTACAGCTCTGTTAGTGCTTACCACTAATGTGGAGAGACTCACTGCCCTCAGGACCTCAGTTCCAAATTCCTGAGAGAATGGACCTGATTGGCTCCAATGTCCATCCCTGGTGCAATCCGCTCTGCTTAGAGAGGTGGAATCACCCCATATAAACATGGTGGCCAAAGTCCTATCTCCATGAAGAAAGAGGAGAGTAAGCTAATAGGATTCACAGGGGAAACTAAATGTCGTCTGTCCCATCTCTTAGGCATTAGGTAGAATCATATCTACAATTTTTCTTCAACCATCAATGACCTCTGAATCAGTTAAGTGACAAGCTGATTATTCTTCATTATTTGGGGCCTCCTTATCTTCTCCCTGTTCTCCAGCCTCAGGTTGGTTACTAACAATGGGGCCAACTGGAAAGAGTTGGGAGTTGTTCAGCGTGGAGCTGCCTGGACGTGGCTCTGGGTCTGCATTGCAGAGCCAGCTTCAATGCCTGGTCATGGTGGGGACTCAAAGATAGTTGTACAGTGCCCCATGTGCTTGCAACTGGTTCTCTGGGACTGGAGGAAGGGGATGGTCTTTGAATCTCTTCCTTAAACGGCTTCCTTGTTCAGTGTCTTTTGATCAATGCTTTAACCTTTCTTTGAGCTTCAGTTTCCTCATCTGTTAAACGGGGGTGATGAACATAAGAACAAACCCACTGTGTTGGGGAATAACGGATGGGAAGTGTTTTGTGGTCTCTAATGACCCACGTGGTACCACCCTGTGCCAGTAAGTGCTTTTCAGTTAAGAACTCAGTTAATGCTCACAGCAGCCCTGGTGGGTAGTAGTGTGATTATTCCATTTTCCAGACAAGGAAACAGAGAGGCTTGTCACAGAGCTAAAGCAAGCATCGGGGTTTAAACCCAGCAGGGCTCTTAGCCACCCTGACCTGCTGCAGCTCCCCGAGACCTTCTTGGAAGGAGCAGTGTTGCTCTCTCCAGATCGCAGTGCTCTGAACAATCCTGGGGGATTCTTGCAGCCCCACCCACTAAGCTGTCTTTCTCTTGCTTCTGCTTCTTGCAGATCGATGACACTGGCACCTTCCAAGTAGTAATGATCCCACCCGGGGCTGACTCCGCGCCAGCCTTAGAGAGACTCCAGCGGTGCACTTTCTGCTATGGTAAGACCCACAGAGAGAACATAATTTGATCAGGCCTGTCAAGCACGTTGAGTCACCCTTGGCTGGAGCAGCTGGGACTTGGCAGCAAGGATTTGAGTGGCCTTGGGAGAATGTCCCTGTGGCTCTGGGCTCACCTCGTCACACTCCCTCATCCTCAGATGGAGTCTCTCAGCCCAGCGAGCAGGTCTCCTGGGTATCACAGCAGGAGGACGACAACCTCTCTGCAGCTTCCAGGAAACAGCAGTGATTTTTAGAAAAACTTAGCCTGTCTCATTGCCAAGTTTTTCATGCTGCAAAGTATACTTATGCGTTTTCTAAATAACAAATGTTCACAACCCCAAAGAAGTGCTTTACAGGAGAAGTGGAAATTAGCAGAAATTCATGCATTTCTCATTGGAAAGAGGCTTCTTGGACTCTCAAATGTTAAGCATCTAACAGATTTGCAGTGCTGTTTTTTGTGTCTGTTATTGTGTTTTATGTACAATCTATAGGTCTAGCTAGAGAACAGGCCAGACCTGTATTTGAGTCTGCAAATAATTTGAGTGTTTTGCTAAGTATGGAGACAGTGGAAGCCATGAGATTACTGGTGGGTGTGATAGCTGACAGTTTTCAAACCTTTATTGTAAGCCATGCACTGTTCTCCTTGCTCCGTGTAACATTGATGACGGCCGTGACAGTTAATGCTTAATCTGTTGTGCTTATTGTGTTCTGACCAACTCTTCTAATTGTTTCATTCCATCCTTATCATCACCCTAAAACGTTTGAACGATTATCAGCTCCATTTTACAGATGAGGAAAATGAGGCTTAGACAGATGAAATAATTTGCCCACAGCCAGATCGAACCCAAGAAAGCTGGCTGTAAAACGCCTGCGATTTATGAGTAACAGAGATCCCATTGTTCTCCTCCCTGAAACTGTGTATTTGGCCTTGAAGAAAGTGCTTAATTCCTCTCCCTCTCCATGTGTATCAATGAGATGCTAACGCTTGCCATATAAATGACCTCACAGGGAGGTGGTAACTCTTTGGGAAAAGTAGGATTTCTTCTAACAACCTCTCTTCTGTCTTCCCCTCTGCTTCCCTCTAATCGTCTCCCTCCCTCCCTCCCCCCACCTCCCCCCACCGCCCCCCCCAGCCTGCCTTCCCTCCTTTTCCTTCCCTTCCTCCCTCCTACTCTCCCTCCATTCCATACCCGTCTATCTGTCCGTCCATCCCCCCACACCCCCCCCACCCCGGCCCACTTACCCTCTCTCCATCAGTGGGTTAGGCACTGGCATTCTCGCTTGGAGCAGTTACAGCGCTAACCGTGCTGGGGGGAGATGCAGCCCACCCTCTCTATTCACGGTTGTGCTTTCAGACATGTCTGTTACAGCAGCCGGCTGGTATGTTGCACTGTCAGAAGCTGCACATGTGTGAGTGGGGATAGATTTTGGCTCCATTTCTTGGCTTAAACCCTTGTTTTCTCTCTTAGGCATACAATGGAAGATATTTTGGCTATCGTTCCCTGCAATTAAAAAACCCACAAAATTGAGCAAATGGGCAGCCTGCTGTCATTGATTTTAGAAACTGCCCTGCACACAGGTGACTATTCCGTCATCTGCCCACTAAACATGGTCATAAAATTTTACTGAATTTCAGTGAGGGAAACATAACTTGTCCGGAGCCGTATCTGCATTGAGTCCATGAGTGAGGCTGAGGTTAGGAAGTGTGCTACAGCCCCTAGATCTGCATTCTGGTCATTAACCTTTCATCTTACTGCTTTTATTTGTGGCCCAGGCCCATATCTAAGTGCCAACCATCCGCACACGTTATTCCATTTCTCTTTCTTCTCTTTAGTTTTTAAAGAGCCCATTCTCGTCCTTTAACTATCAACTATTACTGAAAACCTAGGATTAAGGAATGTTAGCCTGGAAGGGCTGTCTGGGTGAATCTCACCAAACCACCCAGTTGTGCAGAGCTGAGGCCCCGTGGTGACTTGACAGGGGCACACAGCATGTTCGTTACTGGCTACCGTGAGACCAGAACCCAGGCATCCTGGCTGTCAGGCCATGGGGCCTCCCCACTGCCACGCCACCTGGCCTCGGCTCTAACAATGGAACACCGACTTCATATGCAGAAACTTCTAGCAATACGGGTCTATTCTTTGGCAGAATGATTTTGCTCACCTGCC
Organism: Equus quagga; assembly: GCF_021613505.1. Classification (NCBI taxonomy): domain Eukaryota; kingdom Metazoa; phylum Chordata; class Mammalia; order Perissodactyla; family Equidae; genus Equus; species Equus quagga. Next base: position 165,526,399 of record NC_060267.1, read on the forward strand.
CTCAGTCTCTTCCATAAAATTAAAAAATTACAAGACCTCTAAGATCCTTCCATTTCCAGATTTTTTTATTCCTCTGATTATTCGTTGTGGTCAGATTCAATAAAATTCACTCTCTGTTTTTGTTACTGCACATTCTTTTGTTAAATGAGATATACGTATTTATAAAAATGACCTCATATCTTATGAAAGCCTGTTAACAGGCAGTATTGATATTCATTTAATGAGTATGTAGGGAGCTTTCAACTAAGAAGCACGATGGAGATACAAACATGAGCAGTAGCTTTTGTCCTTCATGTCTATATACAGCTAGACATTGAGTGATAAACATTTATTGAAATTGAAGTAAAAGATTCATTGCTTTTTTCACTCTTACTTTTTAAGCAGATTACTTTTCATGGTAGAACAGTGTGAGCAGATAAGGGCCATTGATTTAACCTGTATATTGTCAACCTAGAGAGAGTATTAGCTTTTATGTCATGTTGTACAGTAAACTCTTAGAAGCATGAGATAAATTGTCCACTTCAATCTTTATAAACGTAAAACACAACTGGGATTAAACTTCTGTTGAAAGTAGCCTAATTTTTAAAAATCAGATAGCATTGGTGAATAGAATTCAAGACACAGGCTGAGGGGGCCAGCCCTGTGGCATAGTGGTTAAGTTCGGCACGCTCCACTTCAGCAGCCCACATTCACAGGTTCGGATCCCGGGTGCAGACTGACACCACTCATCAGCTATGCTTTGGTGGCGACCAACATATAAACTGGAGGAAGACTGGTACAGATGTTGGCTCAGGGCTCATCTTCCTCAAGCTAAAAAAAAAAGAGGCAGATTGGCAACAGATGTTAGCTCAAGGCTAATCTTCCTCAGGAAAAAAAAGACACATGCTGGGTATAAAATGTGTACTTTTTAGATATAGATGCAAACCATGTACAAGGAAATCTTCCTGTTGTTGATATGAAAGTCATTTAGTTTGTATTTTAACATCAAAGATTATGCAGTTTCCAAATGTTGAAATACTTGGGATGCCATCTCTCCTTCTGCATCCATTTCTGTTTTGTAACCCTAAATGACTTTTGGTCTGCAGATGTGTGCAAACCGGATGCTTCTTGCGATCAAGCTGGACCACCCCCTGTGCAGTCTTACGTGGATGCTGCTTTCCTTCTGGATGGCTCTCGGCATGTAGGAAGCGCTGAATTTGAAGACATAAGAGACTTTCTGGGAGCACTGTTAGATCACTTTGAAATCACCCCAGAGCCCGAGACCTCTGTCACTGGAGACCGGGTGGCCCTGTTAAGCCACGCTCCCCCCAACTTCCTACCCAACACTCAGAGGAGTCCTGTTAGAACTGAGTTCAACCTTACCACCTACAACAGCAAACGCCTCATGAAGAGGCACATGGAAGAATCAGTTCGACAACTAAATGGAGACACTTTCATCGGTCACGCCTTACAGTGGACTCTGGACAATATCTTTTTAAACACACCCAATCTGAGAAGAAACAAAGTCATATTTGTGATATCTACTGGGGAAACCAGTCATTTGGACAGGGAAACCTTAAAGAAAGAATCCTTGAGAGCCAAATGTCAAGGTTATGCCTTATTTGTGTTTTCCCTTGGCCCTGCTTGGAATGACAAGGAACTGGAAGAGCTGGCCAGCTACCCTTTGGATCACCACTTGGTCCAGCTTGGCCGAATTCATAAACCTGACCACAGATATGGTGTGAAGTTTGTGAAGTCCTTTATAAACTCAATCAGGCGTAAGTTGTAAAATCTGTTTTTTCTTGCACATTAAGAGTATCCTTGGTATTCCCAAAAGAAGGGTTGATGAGTTGACATAGATTCTTGGAAAACTCTTGTCTGTCTTCAAGGGCACTGCAGGGTCAGAAAGGAAAATATGTAATGATGTATGGTGGAGGGAGGAAACCTCTGATTTCTAAGCATTTAATTTTCTGGCTTATCTTTTTTATGCCTCTGGTTCCTATGGAGAAGCAATCATAACAAGCAGCGGCTCACACATCTGTCTGCATGGAGCAGTGTAGTCTGGGAGTGTGAAGTCACAGCCTGGACTTTGGCTACAAAGTAGAAACCCTTGCCATGTAACATTAGCACACTGCCCTTTGATGGAAAGTTTCATCAGTTAACACACCAAAAGAGAGAGCCAAAGAAAAATTCAACAGTTCTTGGCTTTGCTTTTACAAGTTCCAAAGGCAGAGTTTGAAGTGCAGGAGGTACCATTTTACCTGTCAGAATGAAAGATACATCCTTGCAAAACTTTCTCAGCCTTGTTAATGACTTTTTATGATGCCAGTAATTAGTGTAACTGGTGCCCATTTAAAAAAAAAAAAAAAAAACCATGGGCTATATTTCTTGGAGTGAGCTTGCCTTGAAAGTATGCAATTGATTTTGAGTGCAACAGGATGGATAAAAAGAAGGCATGTCCTGTTAGGACTCCAGGGATTGAAAAGCACTCAGATTCCTGAACGTTTTCATGGTGAATGAACCTGGGAGTTCAGATAAAGAAAAGTAGACACATAGGCTAAAGAGTGTAACTTAAGGGAGATTCTAATTGTGTCTCAAACTTGTCACTGACATTACACAGTGACACCAGTTAAGGCTGCAAAGACACCGACTAGTCAGCACAGGCGAGGTCTGAGGAGCCCCGGGAAATTGTTGATGGGACTGATGTCGTCGTGTCCCCCAGTCCTCTAGTCCAAGTGTGAGTCTAGGACCAACAGTGTCAGCATCAACTGGGAGCTTGTGAAAAATGCAGAATCTCAGGCCCCACCCCAGACATTCCGAACCAGAATCAGCTTTTTTCAAAATCCTTAGGTGATTCACATGCACATTATGGTTTGAAAAACACTGATATAGGAGCATAAGCTCTAGGGATGAAATTTATGTGGGTGTGTTCTGGAATAGGAACCAGAAAGAGGAGCTAGAAAAGAGAAGGGAAAAAAAAATGGAGGCTAGGGGTCATTCTGAAGGAAATAATTACGAGGCATTTGTAAGAGTAAAACAAAAGAACGCTTGGAAAGACTCTGAGAAACTTGGAAAGAAACACTCCTTATGAGGCAAAAAATTGACAGGAAGTTTAAGATGAAATCTCCTTCCCCAGTCCCCGAAAATTCTTAGTAGTGTTTCATGGTAATTATTCAAACTATATGATTAGATAAATGATCCCCCCACCACCACCCAGGGAAAGGGAAGAGCTGTTTTAAGAAGAATTACTTGGGGTGAGTGAGGGATATATAAAGTGCTTTTGGGAAACTATAATTATCACACAGTTACATACCACTTTTCTAGGACTTAAGTATCTAGAAATCTCCAGTCTTTAAACTATAGCTATAAAAGTACAGGAAGTTGGAAAAGGCTTTGACATAATCATATTCAAACCTGCATACTTAATTCCATAGCAGGCCCATGGCCTTCACACATGTCCGTTCAACATAAACACATATTTGTTAGGTACCTACTCTGAGCCACTCACTGTTCAGCTGCGGGGTATCAGGGAGTAACCAAAAGAGACATGGTCACTGCCCTCCTGGGGATTCTCGTCCAGATCCCTAAGTCATTGTGACTCTTCCTTAACACTCTGCCCTGATGGAGTTGGCTATTGTGCACAGTCCAAGTCAGAGTCGACATATTTTCTAAGAGAAGCGAAACTGCTGACAAACAACCTGATGCTTAGAGATGAGACATATACAAAATTAAAAATCAGATGCACAGTAAGGGAAACTTCACAGTCTTGGGCCATTGAGACTAGACACGCACAGCCTCATCTCCAACAGCAGCTCTGGAGCCTGCCGCGTCACAGCCCAGGACAGACTTGCTCCTTAGGATGACCCTGGATCACCAGGATGAGTTTTCATTGCGTTTAACATGTCTGTTCTGTTTAATGCTTCGAGGAAATAAATAATACATTTTTTAAAGTTTCCCATCAAAAAATGGCTTTTAACTGTTTAAATGGTGTGGGAAGAGGCGTGCTTTATTATTATGAAAAATTAATATATGTCCAAATGAAATGAGCCACTGATGAATTAAACCCAAGATGGCGCTTTTGCTACTGTTGTTGATGATACAGAGCCCATCAAGGCAACATCCTTCTCCCTTTGCATTTTGATATTCCAAAGGAGCAAATAAAAAATAACTATTCTGACTAGTTCATGTCAATTAGAGGCCAGACTCGTAGGACTGGTTCATGGTATCTCCTCTAATGCGTGACTGATGTTAACAGCTAAGGACATCTACTGAAAAGTAAGTTGAATTCTCCACCTATAATTTGCCAGAGATATGTTTTTGAAACCCAGTTTTAGAGATTCCCCTGAGAAATCTCCTTTCCTCTCATATGGCCACCTTACTTGGTGTTTCTTTTGTTGGATATTGAAAACAGTGAAGTGTCGCTTTGCATACAGAGCAGATTGCTGTAACGCTAATAGCCGTGAATAAGAAACTCAGCATGGATTTTTCTCTTCCTAGGTGCAATCAACAGATATCCACCAATACACTTCAAAACAAAGTGCAATAGACTCAGCTCTACGGACCCGAAGCAGCCTCCACGGCAGTTGCAGAGGTATTATCTGCTTGGTGTTACTGGATAAATGAATATGCCCCCCCTCTCCTTCTCCTCCTTCTCTCCAATTTCCTCCTCCTCCTCCTCCATCCTATTTGGACAGAAATCTATTGCTACATGATATTAAAATATAATTTAAGGGAAGAAGGGATAATCAAAAATGACCAGGTTGATCTGAAAAACCACCAAATAGAGATTTTTAAAAGTGGAAAACCTAGGGGCTGGCCCCATGGGGTAGTGGTTAATTTCAGCACATTCCAGTTTGGCAGCCCGGGTTCACAGTTTCAGATCCCAGGCACAGGACCTACACCACTCGTCACCACACTGTGGCAACAACCCACATATAAAGTGGAGGAAGATTGGTACAGATCTTCCTCAAGCAGAAAAAAAAGAGGAGAATTGGCAACAGATGTTAGCTCAGGGCTAATCGTCGTTGGGGAAAAAAAAAAGGAAATCTAATTGTTGAAATAAAACAACCAATGGGATACACCAGTGGCAGCAAGTGTACCTAATGACCAGACCTTGGTTTCTAAACATCATTCCCCACTAAAAGGAACTAGGCTTTCTTGGAGAAATAGCTGATTCTAAGCTGCAGCAGGGAAAGTACAATGTGAGCCTAGAATATTTGTTATGCCAGACAGGAAGAAAGTAGTCAAAAATTAACAGTGTCATGTCAAAAGAACAAAAGAGATGTCTTGAAAGGATTCCCACTGGCCCAATTTTGGACAATTTGAACATCAGAAAGAATAATGATGGTAATGGATTATATAACACATTGAGTTTTAAAAATCTGGAAGCCTACATAGAGACCCAAAAAGGGAGTATGGGAGGAAAAGCTCTTTTTTTATAGAAGAATGCTGGCTAATAAATGTAGAAGAAATGGTAGAATTAGAAATTCGCCAATTTGTAATCCTCAATGTGATAATTGAGTCAAGCAAGGGTGAAGGAATGCTAAAACCGCGGGGTGACAGGTTGCTGGGGAGCTGGCTATTTACACAGCCTCCCAGGAACACACATATTACTTACTTGTCAATTACAAAGAGAGAAGTGTGTGTTTACATGGAGAGATGTGGTAGTACCCACTTTAACCAAGATCTGACATTATGTGCCTCCTGAGGTGATGCAGGGGGAGACACATCACCTATGTGAGATTCTTGCTGGAAATGACCCAAGTCTAACAATGAGGAAACCAGTGGACAATTCCAGGAGGTGGAATATTCTTCAGAACATCTGGCCCAACTTCATCATAGGTTTCAATGTCATGAACAGCTGAGGGATATGGGAGCACTGTTCTAGAATGGGAAAGACTAAAGAGACATAACAGCCAAATGTAATGGTGTGCACCTTGACAGGATCCTAGATCAGAAGAAAAGCTTATATAAATGACATTTGGGGGACAATTGGGGAAATTAGGTATGAACAGTGTGTTGAATGATATTATTGATTCATGTGGATTTTCTTATGTGTAGTAACATTATCATGTTCATATAAGAGAATGTCTTTGTTCTTGAGAGAGGTATGCTGAAGTATTTAAGAGTAACGTGTGAAGACTGCAGCCTACTTTCAGGTGGTTTCCCTAAGGGGAAGTAGGATGAGGTGTGTGTGTGTGCATATATGTGTATATGTGTGCATATGTGTGTATATGCATATATGCAGATATTGGTCTATACATGTATATGCAGGTATGTGTGTGTACACACACACACAGAATAGCAAGATGGTGATAGCTGGAGAATTATCTAGGTGAAAGGTATACAGGTACTTATTCATAGTTCTATTCTTTACAATAATCTGTGAGTTTGATAGTTTTCAAAATAAAAAAAACAACTTGTAAAACTCCGTGGATGGATTAAACAATAATAGACACATCTGAAGAGAAACATAATGAACTGGAAAATAAAGCTGAAAAAATTACTCAGAATGCAGAGAAGATAAATATAAGAAGTTTAGAGACAGAACAGAATGGAAAGATCTAACCTACATCTATTTGGAATCCTAGAAAGATAAAATAGAAATATAAATGAGAGACAATGTTCAAAGACATAAAGAGATGCTTATATTCAAGAAGTTATAAAAGACATGTATTAAACGATGAAGAAAAGACAAGCTATAGCAGGCAGGGTAAATAAAAAGAAAGCAGCAGTTAGAGTGTAGGGGATGCAGAATCCCAAGACAGAGAAAACTCAAAGGCAGCCAGAAAGAAAGAGCAGATCGTCTACAAAGAAACTATCCGGCTGGCAGGTGAGTAATCAATAGCAACAGTGGAAGCAACAAAACTAGTGAGAACCTCTAAAGGGGCGGAAGAAAATTTTTTGTCAACCTAGAAAAATTGTCTTTCCAAAATAACAGTAAAACAAAGACAATTCAGATAAACAGAAAACAATGGTTCACCACAAAGACTTTTGCTAAAGGAACTTCAGAAGTATGTACTGTAAGGAAAATAAAGATGACCACAGCAGGAAGGGCTGAGATGCAAGAATAGTGAATGATAAAAATTTGTCAATAGTTAGGTAAATCTAACTAAATGTTGTATTTTTAAATAATAGTAACATCTAATTTGTAGGGTTACAAAAAGGTGGACTTGTTAACAAGGCTATGAAAATAAAACATTTGGCATCTGGTCATTTTATAGAAAAAACATTGTATCAAGACTATAAATATTAATAAATCTTTATTATTTAAACATGAGAAAAGATATTGACCAATAAAATCATCTTTTGTTATTAAAAAAAAATGAAGCCTTGAGCCTTAAGGGGAAGAAGGCTTTACTGAAAAAGGGACAATGACAGTGTAAGTCCTGGGGAGGGAAATGGAGTCAAAGGTTCCAGGAACTGGTATTGGTCGGGCTGGTAGCTAGGCTATTGAAAAACTTTAGACTCTTATAAAAATGCAGTAAAAATTTTGAGGGCACATACGACAAATAAAAATAGATAGAAGGTAGCCAACTGCCAAAGATGTAGTGAGGGGAAAATGGGATAAAAACAAACATAATAAATTTTTTTTAAATAAAAAGGCAAGAAAGAAAAAAAGGACAAGCGGAAAGCACCAAGTAAGACAGCAGAAGCAAATGCATTTCAGTATATCAGAAATCATAATGAAAATACATGGACAACATGCCAGTTACAATCAGAGACTGATGGCCTTAAGAAAGGAAATAAAATCTAGCTATAATTGTTTTCAAGGGACACAGCTAAAAAATAAGGAAATGGAAAAGTTGAAAGTAAAATTATGGAAAAATATGCCACACAAATATTTTAAAAAGAAAGCTGCAATAGCTGTATTAATATCAGATAACATATACTTTTAAATGAAACCATTTTGTAGAGTTAAAGAGGGTCATGCCACTACATCATGACAGAGTGTTCAATTCATGAAGAAGATATAATAATTCCAAATTTATAACATTGTAATAAAATAATCTTAAAATATACAAAGTGGAAAGTGAAAAACTACAGGGAGAAATTGCCACGGAACTATCATCAGAGTTGGAGATTTCACTACGCCAGTTTGAATGTTGGTTGGCCAAGCAGACAAAAATTAGTAAAGATATAAAATTTAATCACAAGTAACAAACTTGATTTAATAGACGCATATAGAACCCTGCACAGGAAAATGAGACATTCTTCTGAAGAACACGTGGAACAGTAACAACTCTCAAATCAAGGTGGAGAGTTTACAGGTGTTCATTGTTTTAATTTTCAATTAAAATTTAATTTGATTTATAATAATTTTTAACTTATAAAGCAGGTATAACAGATCTCTAAGAACCAGTGTCATACAATCCAAATTGTCTGATCACAATGCGATTAAGTTAGAAATGAATAAAAACAATATTTTTAAAGCTCATACATTTTAAAATTAAACACACTTCTAAATAACTAATGGAACAAAAGATCATAATGGAAACAAAAATACTTAGAACTGTATAATAATCAAAATGATTTATGTCAAAACTTGTGGGATGCGTTAGAATTCGTAATTTAGGAAAGTTTATAGTCTTAAGCCTTGTGTTAAGGAAATTTTTTAAACTCTAAACATAGCTCTCAAGGTACTATAGGGGAAAAAAAACCCAGAATATACCCAAAGAGAGGAATAAGAGTAGAACTTAATATTTTTAAAACTAAGATATAAAACAGTATCAACAAAGGCAAAAATTTGTTCTTTTAAAACAATAATATAAATATGTCCTATCTTTTGCATGTATGAATATTACTTATATTTTTTAAAAGTAGAAATAACTGAAATCAAGTAGTTAGGAGAGTGTTTTCGTTCCAGTGGTAAGTCATGCTATACTAAGACACACGTATGTGTCCCACGGCTGACTGAAATCAGACGTGCGCCAGCCCCCGGGAATCACACTTAGGCAAATGCCTTTGACAGCGTGCCTACTTTTATTGCGCAGCGTGTGCACTTCCATGTGGTGGTCAGAGCCGGAGAAGCACTCCCGCTGCAGAAGGCCCAGCTCTGCCTGGAATCTCGCTCCTCACCTTGCTGCGAGGCAGGGAACTGTCCAGCAGCAAATGCTGCCTGAAGTCAAGCGTAAAACAGGCCCGCGTGGTCGGTCTACAAAGAGCAGGGCTCCCCCTGCCGCAGGTGTCTGGCAGCGTGGAAGGGGGCCTCGTATTTGCATTGGCATTTGCATGGGGTTCACAGATTATGTAGCGGGCCCTGGCTGCGAGGGCGGATGCGGGAGCCAGCCTATACAAATTAAAAGGCATTTTCGGAAACCCCTCCCACCCTGCCTTCTGTTTGAAGAGCAGTGAGTGGGGAGAGAATTCACAGTGCTTTGGGACGGGAAGTTTCTTCCCTCTTCTCCACATTGCTTTGGATATGCTGGAGGCTCAGCTTCTCCTCTGTATCTGAAATGGCCGAATGTCAGGAAATGGCTGGGGCACCAGGAATTGAGACGTGAAATCCATACCGCTGACAGTGAGCTCCCTGATGGTGTGCTAGGCTGGACTCCCCAGGCCTTCTCTAAGTGACCAAGGGCTATAATGACAGGTAACATGCCACACAGCCACTTCTGAAACTCCCTGCCTGAGCCTTCCAAGAGAAGTGAGGCAGAACTGAGTACACATGATTGAGGGAGGTGAGAATGCCTGCTAGGCAAGAGCCTGGCCATTAGGTGACTTGCCAAGTCCTCCAAGTGACTTGCAAAAGAACTAGGTTATTCCATGGTGATATTTTGAGAATTACAGGTAGAAGCTGGTTCTTATCAGATTAAAAAGAAAGGAACTGAACCAAACCACAAGCAACCAAGGAGACAGATGGCCTGTGAGGGTGAGATCGCAGGGCAGCCTCTTTGTGAGCACTTAGATCTACTCAGAGATGATAAAAGACAGAAAGCCACCTGCTTATTGCTTCATCCAGCCGGGAGAGCACTTGTGCCAGACTTTAAAGCGGTGACAGGCCAGAACAACTGAATTGTAAAAATGGACACAGTCACCAATGCCATATGAATAATACATCTGTTGTAATTCTGCTTTCCAAAGTGTGTTTTCTGGATACACAAAATGTGTATTAAGATAAAAAGAATTCTCAAAATAGAAACAATCTTGCCTGCATTTTCTGTTCAAGTGCATTCAGTCAACCAGTAAATGCAGCATAGCTGACTCCTGATTATCTGCATACACAGAGAAATCTGTGAGCACAGAGAACTGAAATGGACAATTAGTCCCACCCACCTCATTTTATCTACTTGCCACATCTTTCTTTCCACAAGCTTTTCTGGGGCTGGGCACAAGTTGCAAAACGAATTGACTGAGTTTCATTGCTGCTTCTTTCTCTTGACTACCTATTGTTGGAGTTACCAGTCAGCAAAGAAGTATCTGAACAATATAAAGTCTATATGATTCCCAAACAGGGTAATCAAAGGATTCTTATCAAACGCTTATCAAGTACAAACTCTTACCTACAACATGGTATAAAAAAAAAAAAAAAAAAGAAAAGAGAAAAGGGAAATTCAGATATGGTTTTTATCATGTTCAGCACTTTTGAGAAAAATATTTGAGGGGAAAAAAAAGTTAGCAATGCCATGCTATGGATATCTAAAGATATAAGCTTACCATAAAAAGGATCCAATGGAAAAGAGGCTGGGCGTGGGGGGTGGGAAGAGACCAGTATAGATGAGATAAACTCAAGCCATGAACACAGTGTGTTCCAGACCTAAAAGAATGCACTCTCCATGATCAGCGGAGCCATGTTCTGTGCTTACAGACACTTAGGACTTTGGAGAATTTGAGTTCATATTTAGTCTGGAAATTATAAGAAAAAACAGGGAAGAACAAAAATGGAGGAAGATGTGAGGAAATCATATTTGCACTGAAATTTAGCCATGGGTGCTGCTCTTGGTAAGTAGGAGAAGTTTGTTGATCAACTTAGCACATTCCTGATAGCACTGACGGAAGTCAACTGAGATACACTTTGGGATTTGAGTTTCAGAAGCTCAGACATATAGTATATAATGCACGGAGGCTTCAGGGTCTATGTAACATGAATGACATGGTTCTCTTTTTTGGTTTGATGTCTCCTTCACCCCTAACTCTCTTTATAGATGAAAGAGGAATATGTGACGTGTGAGTGTGTGCATGTATGTACACGTGTGCATGAAAGAGACGAGAAATAACTTAAATTCTTCCTGTATATTTCACTTACTCATTTTCTAAGCATTGAGGTTTTTGTGAGAGAGATCAGATTTATTGCTGGTGAAAGCAGAAAAATCCAAATGTGAAGAAACAGATCATGGTGGAGATTATCCCTGTTCTCCTGGTCTCAACTTTTTGGAGTTCTCTTGAATTTTCCCTTGACCACAATTCAGCAAATTTCTGAGGTTTATCAGTATTAATAAACCTTCTCTTCCTTTGCCATCAGTCTCTCACACATTCTTCTAAAAATATTTATGGAAAGCTTATGTGCCAGGCTTCTCATCCTTCTTAACTGTCCTGCCCCCGGCCATCTGCCTTCCTGTGGCTCTGCACCCAGATCCAGCTGCTTCTGATAGTGTGGCATTTATCATTGTACTTTCTTATTCCAGGTATCTTGATAGTTCTCCACAGTGTCCTGAATACAAACCTCATTCAGTGGAAGTAACACTGGACTCTTAGTATCAGAAGAGTTGGGTAATGGTCTCAGCTCTGTCACTGACCTTCACCCCCATGCTCCTCGGTTTCCTCATCTGTAACCAACAGAGCACCATGGCAACTAGTCTAGGGGGCTTCAATTGTTGCTCACAACAACATAAGTTGTTTTTATCCCCATTTTATACCTAAAGAAACAAGGCTCACTCAAGTGATTTACTCAGAGCTGCTCAGCCACTAAGTAGAGGGGCTGGAATATAAGAATGTTTTGGGACGCAAAGCTCTTTCCACCACCTCCCTGTGCAATAAGGTTGTCTGAGACGGCTTTCTTCCTGTGCTGTCCAACACAGTAGCCAGCAGCTTTCAATTCAATGAGACTAAAAATTCAGTTCTTTAGTCATGCCACATTGCAAGTGCTCGAAAGCTAGTGGCTGCCATACTGGCCAGTGAAGATAGGACATTTCCATAAGCACAGAAAGTTTTATTGTACAGGCTAGAACTTCTAGTCAGCACTTGGCTTCTATGTTTCCCTGATTTCTCAGTATGACATTCAAGGCCTTCCAGAGTCTGACTCCAGCTCTCTTTTACTATTGGGTCACTCGTGACTCCTAATCAAACTTGTTATGTGCCTGCCAGACTGGGCACTATTTCTGTGTCCCCCACTGAGCCTAACACAGTGCCTTCCACAGAGCAGATAGTAAACATTTGGATGGATGCATAGAAGAATGGATGGATGGATGGATGGATGGATGGATGGATAGATGGATGGGTGAAAGTGAGGGAGGGAGAAAAGAAGGGAGTGGCAATCATTCATGCTTTCATTAGACAAACACTTGTGGAGTGTCTACTATGTGCTAACCATTCTTCTAGGTTCCGGGGATTACTGCGGTGACCATACATGGTCTCGTGAAACTTACTTTTTGTCTGAGAGGGTGGAAGAGTGGAGAATGGATCACAAAAAAGTTTATAAGTAACCAAAAATTCAAATAGTGATGTGTTGAGAAAAAAATAAAAGCATGTTGTGCCGAGTGACTGGAAGTGGGAGCGGGACTGAGAAAACTACAGATATGGTGCTCTCTAATGAAGTAACATTTGAACCAAAATCTGAAATAATTAGGAGCCAACCATATGAAGTTCTGGGTGGAACATGTTCTGTGAAGAAGAAACTCTGCTGTTAGAAGTTATATTTTTGCATACTTTGACAAGATGTCTTATTCGTCAGCTTCTGGTGTATCTGCCCAGAGTAAATCCCCAGTTTAGTAATCTTAATTACCCTGAAGGAAGGATCCAACAAGGAATGGTTGTAACAATCAATTTAGGAAGAAAGACAGACTGACAGACAGTCTATTAAAGTTGAAACGGCATTTATTTTCTATGATTTTTCTCTCTTTTGTTGTATAGCTTTGTTCCTGGACCACACAGAGCTGCCCTCAAAGAAGATGTGTTACAGAAGGCAAAATTCTTTCAAGATAAAAAATATCTTTCAAGTGTAGCAAGAGTCAGCAGAGATCATACTGTTCAAACTTTTACCAGAAATACATTCTACACCTTTAAAAATGGAAGAAAGGTGATAAAAACTGCTCCCAGACAACATGATAAAGGAAGTACTCAAAGAATTTAGCCTTAGGAACCACGGTAAGACTCTGGACTTAAATAAATTCACTGCCATAACTATGGGCAACTTTTATTTGGATATCTGCCTGTATCCAGAGGTCCACTCTGGAGGGTTGAACAAGCCACAGGTTGTAGATTATCAGGCAAGTTGACCCCTTGCACTCACTGGTATTAAGATATATTTTGTCCATTTATTTGACCATTCCTGACAATTCCAGCACTCTAAGACTGATATGTTCAAGCACTGTTATCATTAAAAGATGGAAGAATGAAAGAAATGTTTTGAAAAGTCTAATGGAGATATAATTTGAAGGTAAATTTATATAGTGTATACATGTGATTGTAGGTCTCTGTCCAGTCTACTTGCTGCAAACCAAATTTCTTTCTCAATTTAGTACTGTTTAATGCTCATCTGTTCAACCAAAGGTTCATGTGTAGGGAAACCCCAACATTCACCCTAGAAACTGATGCTGTTTGTATGTCGTAATTTTGAAAATCTGACCTTCCATGATGATTCCATTTAAACACATGACTTTCTCTGTATGGACTGACCAGAACTTACTTAATGGCTCATGCTGGAAGGTTTCCTTCCACCTTCTGCAGTTGTTTGCTCAGACAGGTGAGGGGAGAAGCAGAGGGAAATTTTCCCCAGCTCCAAATCCTCCTTAGCTCGCTGAGAAAGTCATTAATCCCTCCAGAACAGAAATCATTGCTTTTGAGCTGGAAGCTCTTTCATCAATATATAGAGCCTCCTGTTTGGCTACTTTGATGGACTTTGATTCTTTCTTTCCCATTATTGTCGTTTATTATTATGTACTAATCCATATATTCTTTAGACAAGGATAGTAAAGACAAAACTTGTCATGGGTGAAGCTCTGAGACTTTTATCTATCAGGTAGCTATTTAGTCAACAGAGAATAGCACCAAACAGGACTGGCAGAGCTCTAAACAGAGCCTTAAAAGCACACTGAGTTTGGAAAAGATAAGAAAGCTGCTATGTTTTAATCTACAAATTAAGGTTGCAGAGATGCAAAAGAGATCAGAGTGTTAAAGCAGGAAAGGTCTTCAAATGCCTAACTTCTGGAAGCATTCAGTGATGGCTCTCTCTCCTCACCCCCATCCAATCAAGTGAGTAATTTTTAATCTTATGATGGGGCTATTTTCAACAACTAAACACCAAAGCAGCATTATTCACTTTAGACACAATGTTTGGACCTTACCTCAAATTCAAAGAGCTGGCGCCACAGCTGGTGGCCATGGCCCTGCTAGCCCCTTCTCTTCAGCAAGGAAGGGACGCCCTGCCTGGACGCACGGGCAGATCGTTGCTGACACTGAAGACCAGGAGGTATGGCCTGATTTTCTTTTCTATACCTCTCTTCATAAAATCTAGCAAACAAGGGCCATCTGCAGTGGTTTTTTAAACCACTTCTGCCATCTTTACTCAGGCAACTCCAGAGAGAGAGCTCCCAAGGTCTTTGGAGGAGCAAGGAGTTAAAATGTCCCATGCATACTCAGGTAATGTGAAGAACGGCACATCAGGTTTCTTCATGTATCCTAAGTGGTGCTTAGGGCTTCAGGAAAAATTTACGTTTCCAGGACAGGAAATTGAGCAATATTTAGGAGCTATTTTAGTAAAAGGGATTTTTCTGGTTAACTTTGGATTAAGCAAAAACTCCCTGTTTACTGTTGGAAATACTTTGAAAATGTGTTTGTCTATGTTTATTTCTTCTGCATTGGTAAGTAAAGTACACCAAACAAATACTCCCTTGGTGACTGAGATTATGTTAGCATTTTGGGTCATCTTTTTAATCATTAGTAGGTGAGAGGCCTGAAGCATGCTTCAAATATTAAGTTCCTTTTAAAAAATAAATCCCTTTCTCCTAAAAGGGGAAAGAACCAAAATTTGAGTGTAAGTTAAATGAAAACCTATTTAAATCAAGAATCACACAAATAAGCAGTGATGCTTCTTGGTTTAAAAAGGTAAATTAATTGACTTTTATAAAGGACGTTCCTATTATCTCTGCACTGAACGACAAGTCAACTGTGTTAAAGAAAAACAATATTTAAGTCAAAAAGAGCTGCAACTCAACACGGCATCAGATTGTAATACTTGGTAACAATTCAACCAAATGACCTCTCAAGGGGGTGGACTTTTTTTAGGGAGAGAAGAATGGGTTTTAGGAAGATAAGAGCAGAAAAGGATATGCTTCCCTCAGCCCACTACATTTTTCCCTCAGCTATTTCCATGGTTATCAGGCTTGTGGCTTATCTAATGGCTCCAGGCTTGAAGCCCATTTTCAGCATAAGAGTTTGTTTCAAAAAGATTTCCCCCAACCTCTGCAGACTCTAAACCTGACTGAGTAGCTACAAACTCTCTCAATATGGTCTTAGCAGACTTTAAGGGAGACAGAGGCAATGCAACACCACAATGTCAATGTCAAATCTTCAAATTCTACTCATCCACTCAGCTACGTGGCCTAGTCAGAGTCCCTCACTCCTGATTGGCCCTTTCTGAATGATGGGGTTTTTTCAATAGTTTTGTTGTTTACCTGTCTAAACATAAGTGTACTGAATCATGAAGCCAGATATATGCATTGCAAACTGTCATGTACCGTAACTGAATATTACAGAAAATTAAATTTTTTTGGTGAGGAAGATTAGCCCTGAGCTGACATCTGTTGCCAATCTTCCTCTTTTCTTCCCTCCCCCAAACCCCAGTACATGGTTGTACATCCTAGTGGTAAGTCATTCTAGCTCTATGTGGGATGCCGCCACAGCATGACTTGATGAGCAGTGTGTAGGTGGGCGCCTAGGAACCGAACCAGCAAACCCTGGGCCACCGAAACAGAGCATGTGAACTTAACCCCCTACACCACCAGGCTGGTGCTCAGAAAATTAAATTTTTGGAGTATTTCTTAAACAATTAGGCTCAGATTATCTATTCAACTTTTTGGTTTTATAGACTCATGTAACTAATTTCAAACTAAAATATTTTGAACATCATAAACCCTTCCACAAGTAGATGACAATTAAATATGGAGAATTACGTTTATGTACCAACAATAAGTGATAACCTTGAAGGGTTTGTTTTGTTTTAGTAGGAAAGGCCAATTTTGGTCTTTTGAAAATATAAATTTTTGGCATTTTTTTAACAGCTTAATCCTTTTTTCTTTTTCATGCATTTAATAAATAATCTACACTGGATAAAAGCAAGCTGATAGGCCAAGTTTCAGAATTTATAATTGAGCCTATAAAAATGAGTAATGATGGCCAAAACTGATACACAGGAGATCAATTCCCCAGTGTTAAGGCAGACTGCAATACACACAGGAAGAAAGATAAGATAAGGCTGAAAGAGCATAATACTGGCAGTCCAGAGATTTGGGCATAAGGCCTAGTTCTGTCACTGATTTGTGACACTGAGTCCATTTCTTCAGAGCAAATGCTGCTGGAGAGTTTACTCTTCTCCTAAAGTTTACTGTTAAAAACACCAAAAAAACCCCTTTAGACGCTTGAGTACAGTTTATTGGCTGGTTTGAATAGCATTTTTAATAGCAAAAATGTGTTTACATCATAATAGCTTACAACCATCTTTTTCAATACAAAGTAAACTGAGATGATATAAGTCTTAGCATTTTAAATTCCTCACCTCTGTGACATACACAATAAAAAAGTCCCAGATTCTGTCATCTGGCTGATTCGCGCAGAGATATGCACAAACGTACCAGTCGAGTGCAACTTCCTTAACCACCGTCAGTGGGATCTGTTCAATCATGAAACAGTAATATAGAGACATGATTTTGAAAATAAAGCAAATGAATCTGTCCTCACTTCTGTTCTCTAAAAATACCTTTTCTCTTGAGTTATAGTATACTTATAACTTTATTACAAATTATACAAATCACTAGGTTTTCATTTCCACACCTTAACAATCCCATCTCTAGAAGCAGTTACGATGAAGCCCTGTGTTGTCTGGAACGTGGCGACATCCGTGATGATGTCATGATGTCCCACAGGCAGAGACTCTGGGCCCCTCCGAGGGGTGTCATCACTTGGTCCCACCTTCTGCTTATTCTGAATTTCCTGTTTCATGGTTAAAATTAAAGGAGAAAGCCAGAAGTTAAAAACTTGTACCACATTCTACCTCTTGTCAGTATTCTTGATTCTGGGATATGTTATTATTAAGCTAACACCTCTCGTGAAGTAGTCGTGCTTTCCACAAATACACTGAGCAAAAGGAATAAAAAGAGGGAGTCCAAAATGACATTCTAGGTTTCCAATTATTGGATTCCATGAGGAGCCACTTACAAATATGGAAAATTTATAAGTTGGCCAATAATCCATACAAATTACCTTTTGTTAACATCAAAAGAAAAGAAACCATGTAATTTAGAGGGATAAATGACCAGAATATGGAAGTAAATACATATCAGATGGTCTAGCATTTCTAAAGTGCATTGTTATTTGTCATGAAGGATGTGCGCTTTCATCTACTGAGCACTTACACGGCCCAGGCACTTTCAGGTACGTTATCTCATTTGAAGTTTTTGCCAAACTCAAGATCACAGCTTTAGAGTCCCAACAGCCAGGGGTGAATCCCAGCTTGCTGCTTACCAGCTGGGTGATCTTAGACAAGTTACTTCACTTCACTGTGCTTAACTTTCTTATTTGTAGAAGGAAAATAATAAAGTACTTCCTTATAAAATAGTTTTAAGGACTGAGCAAATGTATAAAGTAATTATTTTAGAGTTGTACTTTTATTAAGGTATATAATAAAGTGCACATATAAGTTAACTTTAAAAAATACAGAAAAGCCAAGATAAAATAAACATATTTCTTAACCTCAAAGAAATACTGCCACTGTTGACAAAAGCCATTTATTTTAATCAACTCGATGTTTATGAAAGGCATTTTTGTGCCTATAAAAGCTGAAAGCAAAAAGACTGCTTATACCTGAACGACTTCGGTGCCTTCAATTATTTTCCTGTAATAGGACACGGATGGAGAACTGGTACTTCCTGCAACAATGTAGGACCTCTCTGGGTAAGCCAAGTCCCAAAACCTGGGGAAGAGGAAACGCATGGTGACAATCTCTGAAGGAGGCGGGGAGGAACTAATGATCATTGGCTTACATTCATCAATGCACAGCTTATTTTCTTTTACATTAGGAAAAGAGATTTTTCTAAACTAGCATAAAATTAGTTACAAATGAAGTAATATCAGCTGTCCCTGCAAGATGGATGATTGTAAACATTACTACATTGCTAATATCGATAATAAATAACACCCTAGTGTTAACTGGAGTATCCATCCACGTTTTATTATCCTGCTACTTTTAAGTGTTACATATTAAGTATTCTTTATTAGATACTGTACCTTATTTTCATGTCTGAGCCAGCTGTTAGCAAGATAGGATTTCCATCTGCAGGACTACAGTAGATACCATGGACACTGTGAGCAGAAGGCTTAAAAGAAAGAAATCCGAGTCAAAAGATAGCAGTGTATTCCACAAATGATGGTGCCACTTCTAAAGACAAGTTAACTGCCAGTGACTTTAGGGGCACCCGGTTAACTGAAAACTGAGAGTGTGATTACGTAGGTCTGATATACTTCCTTCTATGGGACTTTAAAATGCATTTGCTTTATATCATTCTGAAAAAAGAGGCAAAGCCAGTTCAGCTTCCTAAAATTTTCTATTTGCAATGAGAAATACCCCAACTAAAGGAGAAAACAATCTTTCCTACTTTTTGCCACAATGAAGCACCTTTGGTAACATGACAATTCAAAAGAGAATGTAAGAGGGTCATGTTCTGTCTGTTTACGATCTAAACTTCAATATGGGCTCTTCCTAATTAACCCAGATTTTTACTGAGGTTCCAAAGAGACATCACAAACCTCATGGAGCTAGAGACCAGAACACCCAATGAAGTAGACATTAGTAAGAACTGGAAAGCACCCGTGCAGCAAGGGCCACCTAATACTTATTTAAAACATAACCCAAAAGCCCAACAGATACCATGTTTGGTAAAATGCCTGAAAGTGCTTGGGATGTGGGAAATTATATTGGCCTTTATAAGAAAAACCAGAGTCAAACCTGTAACTCAGAAAGTGGTGGTGCACTGCTGGCCCAGAGAGTGAATCTTCTGTCACCAGTCTCCATGTCCCACATAGACACTTCATTGTTGCCCTGAACAGCTAAGGGAAAGCAAGGCCAGAACCATTACTCAGTCAAGAACTCTGCTCTCAGAGCTTTCACATCTTGATAGATAATCCAACTTACCTATACCCATTTCCATTTCTTCCCATCCCGTAAGAAATGTTCACTAATACTTTTAGGTAACATTTGTGACCCTGTCACCACACTGGAGGGCAAAAAAGAAATGTTTTTAATAGCCTACCAGTAAATATTTGCTGGTGTCTAACCACCTGGAGAGAACTGTGGGGTGGAAAGCAAATCATAAATGGAGTCTGCCCTCAAGAAACCGACAATCTGGAAGCAGGGGGGAAAAAGTATATAAAGTCTAAGACAAAGAGAGCAAAAGGAGGGAACTGCAAAGCTCCACCTGAACTCGAGGGAAAGCGCACAGCCAGTGGGTAAGAAGCAAGGTGGCCTCATGGAGATGTTTGCACTGGGACTGAAAGAACAAGTACACTGGACAGACACAGGTGGCATACAGGTAAATTACTGCAGGCAGAAAGAATGGAATGAACAAAAACACAAAAACAAAAATCTGTGGCTGTTTTGGGGAAACAAGTCGTTGGTCTGACCGAAGCTTATCTGTGACAGGGAGGAGTGGGAGATGAAGGCAGAGAGAGGGAAAGGGTGGGGAAAGATTATCGAAAATACAAACTGCAGGCCTGAGAGACAGAGACATTATCTCTTAGGTATTTTTGAGCAGGGGGAGTGACAATACCCCAGGCTTCATTCCTTCATTAATATTTACTGAACCAACAATATTTACTGTGAGCTAGTCCCTGTCCTAGGCACTGAGGAAAAGAAGACAATGCCAAAAAATTTCCTGTTTCATGGAACTTACATTCTAGTGGGGACAACAAACCCAAAACTGCAAAGGCCCTGCAGCAGGAATGTGCTTAGTTCAAGGAAAAAGCCAGGACGCCAGTGTGGCTGGACCACACTGAGCAAGGGCGAGTAGCCGGGAAAAGGGCAGCAGGGCTGGTTGCTTTCCACTCGCTACTCTAAGGCTGACGCACATGGACCACATCAACAGGCTCCTGTGCCCTCTGGCTTCTAGATGGGTTTGGCCTGTGGTAAGCTAAATCATGTCCCCCCCAAAATAACCAGGTCCTAATCTCTGGAGCCTGTGAATATCACCTTATATGGTAAAATGACGCTGCAGGTGTGATTAACTAAGGACCCTGAGTTTGGGGGGATTATCCTGGATTGTCCAGGTGAGTGCTCACTGCAATCACCAGTGTCCTTATAAGAGGGAGGCAGATTTGGCAGCAGCAGAAGGCAATGAAACAATGAAGCAAGATGCTATGCTGCTGGCTTGGAAGATGGAAGAAGGGGCCATGAGCCCAAGCAGGCAGCTCTAGAAGCAGGAAAAGACAAGGGAAGGGATTCTCCCCTAAAGCCTCCAGGGACAATGTGGGCCTCCTGCCACCTTGGTTTTGGCTCAGCAAAACTTATTTCCTACTTCTGGGCTCCGTAACTATTACAGAATATATTTGTGTTGTTTTAAGCTACCAAGTTTGTGACAATTTGTTACAGTAGTCATAGGAACTAATACGGGCCTGTGGAAGGCCCAGTAGGAGATGAACGAGAGAGGTGAAAGTCAAGTCAGTCACCTCAGGCTGGTTGTGTCCCTCATCTCAGAATCGCTGCTCCCTTCAAGGTGGCCTTCTCTATTGAACTTTCTAAATTCCAGTCACCATCCCTCCCCTCCTGCCTTCCACTGCTGGTACTAGCTATATTTTATTGCACTCTCTCTTATGATGCCACTATCTTTTATGATGATACATCTTTGTAAATAGTTCCTCTGAAAATAAATCCTCCTCAAATTATCCTACCTTGGGTACACCATCTGTTTACTGCTGGAACCACGACTGAAAAAGAAGGTCAGAGAGGTAGCAGGGGCAGATCTCAGAAAGCCTTTGGGTCATAGTGAGGAGCTCAGCTGCCACTTGGAATGAGAAGACACTGGCAGGAACTGAGCAGAAGAAAGAACAGTCTTAAGACCTAAGGATAAAAGCAGCGAGTTAAAAGGATATTGCATTAATAGGGACAAGAGATTATGGTGGTTTGGACTAGGGAGACAGTCATGGAGATAGTAAAAAGTGGTCAGATTCTGAATATATTTTAAGATAGGACATATAGGATTGGCTGATGGACTGGAAGTGGGATGAGAGAGAAACAACAATCAGAGACAACACCAGGCTTCCTCCTGAGCATCCAGCATAAAAGAGCTGCCATTTACTAGAGAATACTGTAGGAAGAGCAGGTTTGTCTTGGGATAAGAAGAAGTGGTGAAGGAAGTGGCAGACAGGAAACCAAGTGTTTAGTTTGGATATGTCAGGTTTATAGATGGCTATGAGACATTCTAGGGGAGATTTTAAGTAGACATAAAAATATGAATAAATTTGGTGTTTAAAGCATGGGACTAGATGAGATCATACAGGGAAGCCAGTGTAGAAGGAGAAGAGGTTAAGACCAAAGACTGAGCCCTGAGGCAGGCCACAAGTGAAAAGTCAGACGATGAGGAGGAACCAGCAAATCAATAAATAGGAGAACCAAGAGAGTGCTATCCTGGAAATCAGGTAAAGAAAGTATGTCAGAAAGAGGAAACAATCAAGTGACCAAATGATGAGTCACATAAGGAGTGGGCTGAGTGTTGGCCATCAAATTTGGCAACACGTTGACTTTGACAGCAGCAGTGCATGAGATGGACTATGTGTTTGAGACAGGACCAGAAAGAGCCTAGAGGCAAGAGGACCAATGAGGAAACATAAGAACAACAACAGCTACTATTTATCAAGCACTAATGGTGTGCTGGGCCATGTGCTTTGTATGTTTTACCTTAAATTCTTACAACTCTGCTAGGTAAGTATTTTTAACCACATTTTACAAATGAGGAAAGTGAGTTTCGAAGACTTGCCCAAGTGTCTTGCCCAAGAATCTGTACAAGAAAATGTGAATGGCCAATGAGGGGAAGGAAGGGAAGCTTCCAAGAAACACAACAGAGACAGATCAACAAGAAATAGCAACCGACAAGGATGAGTCAAGGTTTCTAACTTAGAGTTCTAGGAAGTGGTGGCAGCTTTAACAAAAATATGGAATACAGGAGAAAGAAACAAATGGAAGGGGAAATGGTGGTAGACAGGAATGGAATGTGATGGTGGTGACTGATGAGATCATTTTTAAACAGAATAAACATGAAATGGGAACTTCCATTATAAGAACATAACAAAATCAAGTGTTCGGTTCATATGTAGGATAAAAACCCTAAGAATATGATTCTCAGCAGCAGAATATTATGCACTTTCCAAGAAAATCCCCCAACACCGGAAAACGCCAGCCCTCCACTTTACCTGCAATCACCCAGGACTGATACAGAGGGTGCATGGAGAGGCGTCGGATTCGAGCCCTGGAAGGATGACAGTGACTGGAAATTGGCAACTGGAACCTCATGTCCCAACAAGCCATGGTACCACTGCTTGTACCTTGAATAAAAAAAAGTAAAAAGATTACCATCTAATGATTAAAGCACATCAGGCTACATTGATACAAACAGTAAACAGCATTAGCTTTATATGAATGTATTTTAAAACTGACTTAGTCACTTAGAAAAAGCCTTTGTTCTCATGAAGCTGTCTCCCCAGTTTCAAACAGCACCTCTAGCTGTTAAACAACAAAGATATAAAGTGCTTATCACAATGCTACTACAGAAGTGTCTAACAAATGGAAATTGAAAATGAATAATTCATTAGTTACTGACACTGTTATTAATTGCCAAAGGCA
Organism: Equus quagga; assembly: GCF_021613505.1. Lineage (NCBI taxonomy): Eukaryota > Metazoa > Chordata > Mammalia > Perissodactyla > Equidae > Equus > Equus quagga. The sequence continues at coordinate 165,549,638 of NC_060267.1, forward strand.
GCCACAAAAAACAAAAGGTCAAGAGAAGACATAAATTGAATCTGACAAGTCAAAAACGTTCAGAATGCCTTAAATAACCAGAGATATTTTACTGGCATTCAATGATCACTTTACTAATCTCAACTGGCAACAGCTTTGTAGGTATCAACAGATTTCAATCATTTCTGTGTGCCCTTTTCTCCAAAACATTCTAGAGACAGGCATGGGTGCCAAATCAAAGCAGGAACTGGGGTGAGTACCTGCACACATGCCCATGACAACTGAAACCCCACAGAGAGAAGGCCCTCCATCCCCAAAGAATAATACCTACCCTAGCAATGAGCAGCTGGTTGTGACCGAGGCACAGAGCATGTTCTTGGATTGGTCTCCAATTCCACTGGAGAGACTGGGAGTGGGAAACGACAAAAGGGGCAGCAGGGTCCCTCTGTCACCCTGACCCACTCCAGGACAATGGTTCAAAACCCACAGGTAGTACCGGCTGCCCTCCTCAAAGCTGATCAAGGGCCCTGAGAGCCATTACTGCCATTTGCTAATTTGCTAAATGTATAATATCTACTCTTCTAGGCCTGGCATTACATCTTCCTGTACCTTCCTGTAGTTTATTCACACAAAAGGCAAAAAGTAATACATTCCATATAACTATACACAAAGTCACAAATACAAGTTAAGGAATCTAGAAAACAAAATTCAAGCAACACAGATTATAATGCTTCTGAAAAAGAATGCCAAGTAGAAAAAAGATAAGATGTGGTACCTTCTCAAGGGGCAGGAATTTAAAAGTTAGTCTGCCCAAACTCAAATGCTCTCATCCATAAACCAAGCCTGCTGTTTCCCTGGCAGAATAAGAGAATGCCAGCAAATCTGATCACTATAATTCTTACAAAGTAAAGAGGCTCATTTAAGAACAAAGAGAAAGACAAAACTGTTTTATGCATCGGGATGCTAATTTCACTCTTCCAAATCTGTTTTTTAATGAAAAAAAATTAAACTGCAAGTGATTACAACAATACAAAAAAAAGGAGATGGGAAAAAATTACCAATGAAGAAAAAGGAAAAAGCTTTCACAAGAAGGCAATTCCAGGCATTAATGGTATTCAAAACCCGGTCAATGACTTGAAAGTCAGCTTACCAATGCAGAGCCAGCACTGGTGGATGTCCACAGCAAAAGAAGTTATGAGACCCGATTTCAAATCATGCTTTAATGTCCACGCATTGCTTGAAGACCTGAGGTCCCAGCCAACCAGAGAGCCGTTCACAGTGGCATAGGCCAGAACAGACTGCGCCCCAGAGTTGAAGTGATGCATATCCACGACACAACCATCCTCCTTCTGGTCTAGAGTTCTAAAGAAATACACAAAGCAAAAGGCAAAGACTTTTCTAGTCACTGAAAACAGAGCACCAGTCTCCATTTAAGATGCATTTATATTCTAATCATGGTCAAGAAACAAAAACTCTGTGACCCATCAAGACAATGATAGCTGAGGCATTTTTTTTCAAATTATTTTAGACTTACAGAAGAGTTGCAAAAATGGTACATGGAATTCCTGTATATCCGTGTCACCCAGCTTCCCCTCATGTTAACACCTTACATAACCATAGAACATTTATTGAAACTAAGAAATTAACCTTGGTACAATACCAGTAAACTATGACATATTAGATTTCATCAGTTTTTCCACTAGTGTCCTTTTACTGTTCCAGGATCCAAACCAAGAAACCACATGGCATTTAGCTGTCATGTCTCTTCAGTCTCCTCACATCTGACAGTTCCTCAGTCTTTCATGCCCTTGACATTTTGGAAGAGTACGGGTTAGTTATTTTACAGAATGTTCCTCAATTTGGTTTTGCCTCATGTGTTCTCACAAACAGACTGAGTTTATGCCTAATTAGAAGGAGACCACAGAAGTGACGAGCATTCCTCAGTGCGTATATGAGGGTATGCACGCCCTCGTAAATGTATTAGTGGTGATGTTGACCTTGATCACTTGGTTAAGGTGGTGTCTGCCAGAATTCTCCACTGTAAACTCATTATCTTTCCATTTATAAATACTCAACATTTAGGGGAAATACTTTTCAGACTATGCAAAAATCCTGCTTCTGATTACTCTTCTGTTCACTAATTTTAGGATCTGTTGACAGATCATGCCTGTGGCGTTCTAATGGTCACTTTCTATTTCCCTCATTCCTTCTACACTTATTAGAATTCTTCTGTAAGAACGAGTTGTCACCTCTTCTCCATGAATTTATTTATTCATTTACTTATTTATATATCAGTATGGACTCAGATATTTATTTTATTCTTTGAGTTATAACCCAATACTATTGTTATTTATTTTGTTGCTCAAGTTGTTTCAAATTTGGCCATGGGAAGCTCACTCAGAGCAAAATCTAATCATCCTGGCGCAGGTTCCTAATCTAGGTAATCAATGTTTGCTTAGGGTAAAGATAATAACATCCATAGTGAAAAGCGCTGTCACCCGAGAGGTACCTATGCACAGAATGTGCACGTCTGAGTGTGTGTGTCCTGCCAGCAGTCACCACACAACAATTTTGCCAATAGCTCTTTGTTAATTTACATGGAACTCAACAGGTATAGAGACAGTACAGTCATCCTCTGCTGAAACAATTTTAAAGAAAACTGGCAGGTATTGGTTTTTTAGTTAAAAGCCATACATAATATGACCTGGACAAAAGCTGCCCATATCTATTTAGTGAATGTGTTAAAAATAACACATTTTTAATTGCAAAGGCAAAACAAAATAATAAACAAACAATACAAACAAATAATAAAATTCTAGGTGATCCAACAAACATCCTTTTCTGCCTTAGCTACCCAATGGCCACGACTTACAATCCACTTAACTATCAGCATCTGCTCATTCTGCTTTCTTCCTGTGGGGTCCACCGCCTCTGCCCTCCACGCTCTACTTGACTGCTCTACTTCAGCCCACTGACTTGCAGCTGATCTCCCCTCCTCCGCGCCTTCTTCTCTACCCCCTGCAAGCTGGCTCCCCTGTCCCCGTAACATGGCACATTATCACACCGCACTGAAATCATCACGGCTTGTTTCTCCCACTAGACTGTAGTTTCTTAGCATAACATATCTTATCTGCCTTTGGAATCCTCGGTGTGTAGCACATACTGGTCAGCCGAAGATCTGTTCTGCTTTATCTTTAAATATCTTACCTTGTGTGCATTTAATCTGTAGGCAACCACAATTTGTAAGAAGTGAAGGAAATTCTTAAATAAAACCAGCCAGTATTTTGTTTTAAAATGATAAGCAAATCATCTAACTAAACGCTCCACTCCATTTCCTGTCAACTTAGAGGTTTTAATGCCAAGTGACAAAATGCTGACAACGTTTGAGTTTTCTTTAATGAAGAACACACATATTCTCAAAATCAACCAGCCAGAGTTGTGCTTTTTAGTAGTTGAGACAGAAGATATAACTGATAATTAAGTCATTCAGACAGGTTCCTGACTGGAATGAGCCACAAGTTCAAAGCTGCCCTTCTGACCTACTGACAAATTGGCAGAAAATGAGATATACAGACATAGCTTTCTGAAACTACATGTGATAGATTTGAGTTGGAAATGCAGCTTTATTCATTTCACATGTTTAAAAAAAGAAGCACGACGTAATAGGCCCTCAGTTGATCCCAACTACATGGAGGAGGTGGGGATTAAATTAGCCTAGTGCACTAAATGCAGTTTAAAAAACACAAAAGATAGATACCTGCTTTGTAGAGGATGAATTTTTGGAGACTTGGGTAGCTTAGAAGCCTCGATTCCAAGAAGCTGGACAGCACCATTATCAGACGCTATGGCTAAGTAGTGGGAACCCTGACAGAATGTAAGAGTTTTGACACGTCCTCCAATTCGGCTATATGTGAGAATAGATCTGCACAAAAGAAAAATAAGATTGCATTTCTGAAAGGGCCAGAAGAGCATTATTATTGCTGATATTAAATAAATATCCTCATGACTATTAAAAAACAAAATTACTAGGAGGTCTGTTTCACCTCCTTGGTCTCATAAGGAAAACAAGAATCTCCCTCAAAAGCACTGGTACAAAATCATCTTGTCTTCTATTTTCAAATGGCCATCTTCACAAACTTCTCTCCTATCACAGAAAGATGGTCTATCCTCCTTTCCAGCTGGAACTCCCATACTTGTGGTTTTGATCCAGTTCTCCTTCCACTTTTGCAAAACCTTAAAGCCTACTCTTACGCCCTTCAGTTATTCTATAATCCCTAAGATGCAGCCTAGCACAGCAGGAAAATCACTGGCTTTGGAACCAAAGAGCTGAGTTCTACTACTGACTACCTATATGATCCTGGTCAAGGCACTTCACCTCCTCTGTGTCTCAGTTTACTCATCTATAAAACAAGGAGTGCCCAACTTCTCCAACTGGGACATAGTGAAGCTCAAATAATATATAAATCATAAAATATTCATAAATGCAAAATATTATACAATAGTCTCTCTCACACACGTTTACCTCTCAAGCTGTCTATTCTCCTTCCTTAAATTCACTGCCAAACTTCTTGAATATATAATCTACACAGGGTGCCCCCCATTATCATCAATTCCCTCCTTCACTACCCTCCACACAAGCTGCATACTCACCCTTTCAAGGGGTCATACCTATAAAAGGTCACAAGCCCCTAATCTCTACTTTGTGTAACTGATTTCATTTTAGTATACAAGTTAATATACATTAAATAAACAAAAATTATAAAAATACAAAAAAGAATATATAAAAGCAAAAACATTTATAATTCTACCACCCAGAGAGAAACACCATTAACATTTTATTTTATTTTTATTTTATTTTATTTTTTGCTGGGAAAGATTTGCCCTGAGCTAACAACTATTGCCAATCTTCCTTTTTTTTCCCTCCCCAAAGCCCCAGTACCTAGTTGTAAGTCCTTCTAGTCCTTCTATGCAAGCTGCCACCACAGCATGGCTACTGACAGACAAGTGGTGTGGTTCTGTGACCAGGAACCAAACCCAGGCCACCAAAGAGGAGAGCACCAAACTTTAATGACTAGGCCATCAGGGCTGGCTCAACATTTTATTACATATCCTTTCAAAGGGTTTTCTATGCATATTATAATATATTCATATATATCCATATTTGCTTTTTAAATAAATATGGAACCATATTTTATATTCTTTATTAATCATCTCTCTCTAGCTCACTTTTTCTTAATAACAGCTTTGGTGAAATAAAATTCACATAACAAAGTATAAAAACATTTTAAAGTATACAATTCAGTGATTTTTAGTATGTTAACATAATTCTGCATAGATATTGTTATCTAATTCCAGAACATTTTCATCATTCCAAAGAAACAAAAAAAAAAACCCCACCTCACATCCATTAGCCTTCACACCCCATTTTCCCCTCCTCCCAGCCCCTGGAAACAACTAATGTATTTAAATTTTCTATGAATTTGCCTATTCTGGACATTTCATATAAGTGCAGTCATACATTAGGTGGCCTTTTGTATCTGGCTTCTTTCACTTAGCATAATGTTTTCAAGGTTCATCCATTTTTTATGGCCAAATATCATTCCATTGTATGGATATACTACATTTTGTGTATCCATTCATCACTTGATAAACATTTGTACTGTTTCCACCTTTTACCTACTATGAATAATGCTGCTATAAACATTTCTAGATAAGTCTTTAAGAGGACATATGTCTCAAACACACTGCCTACAAGGGCCCAGCCAGTATGGCAGATGAGTACCAGGGACAAGGCAATGGGAGAGATGAGAATGCCAGTATGCCTGGTCTCTCTAGCTTGCTTGCTTTCTCTCCCCCCCCCTTTTAATATTGAGATATAATTTACATACCATAATACTCATCCTTTTAAAGGGATTTATAGTATAGTCACTAAATTTTGCAACCATCACCATTATCGAATTCCAGAACACTTTCATCACCCCAAAAAGAAATCCTGTACCCATTAGCAGTCACTCCTCAATGCTCTCTCCCCCCAGCTCCTGGCAACTACTAATCTACTTTCTGTCTCTATGGATTTGTCTATTCTGGACATTTCAAATAAATGGAATAATACAATACCCTCACTGGCTTTTGGATCAGGCTTCTTTCACTTAGCATAATGTTTTCAACGTTTATCCATGTTGTAGCATGTATCAGTATTTCATTCATTTTTACGGCTAAATAATAACCCATTTTATGGATATACCACCAATTTTGTTCATCCATTCACCAGCTGATAAGACACTCTGGTTTTCACTTTTTGGCTATTATGAATAATGCTGCTATGAACACTAGTGTATAGATTTTGTGTAAACACGTTTTCAACTGTCTTGGGTTTATTCCTACAAGTGGAATTGTGGGGTCATCTATGTTTAGCATTTTGAGAAACCACCAAATTGTTTTCCAAAATTGCTGCACCATTTTACATTCCCATCAGCAAGGTACAAAGATTTCAATTTCTCAACATCCTCTCCAACACGTCATTTTGTCTTTTTGATTATAGCCGTTCTAGTAGGTTCAAAGTGGCATGTCATTGTGGTTTTGGTTTGCATTTCTCTAGTGACTAATAACGTGGAGCATCTTTTTGTATACTTATTGGTCCTATTTGGAGAAACATCTATTTCAGTCCTTTGTCTAATTTTTAATTGAGTTGTCTTTTTATTGTTGAGTTGAAAGAGTTCTTTAGATATTCTGGGTACTTAGATACATTATTTACAAATATTTCTCTCATTCTGTGGGTTGTCCTTTCACTTTCTTGATACTGTCATTTGAAGCACAAATGTTTATAATTTTGATGAAGTTTCATTTGCCTATTCTTTCTATTATCACTTGTGCTTTTGATAGCATATCTCAGAAACTTTTCCCTAATCCAAGGTCATGAAGAGTTATATGCTTATGTTTTCTTCTAAAAGTTTTATAGTTTAGCTCTTACACTTAGGTCTATGATCCATTCCAAAAAATTCTCTGGAAATTTATCCTTCTGCCTGTGGATACCCAGTAATCCCAGCACCCTTTGTTCACACTATTCCTTCCCCCATGGAATTGTCCTGGCACCCTTGTCAAAAACAATGACCATAAATGTATTTCTGCAGGTCTGTTCTATCCCAATGATTCATACATTTATCCTTATGACAGTAACATACTGTCTTGATTACTATAGCTTTGTAGCAAATCTGGAAGTGTGAGTTCTCCAACTTGGTTATTTCAATATTGTATTGGCTATTTCAGTCCTTTGCATTTCTTTACGAATTTTAGTATCAGATTGTCAATTTCTGGGGGAAAAATGGCAGCTGGAAATTTCATAGGGATTGTGTTGAATCTGTAGATCAATTTGGGGAGTATGTCTATCTTAACAATGTCGAGCATTCCACTGAAATGAACATGGCACATCTTTCCACTTATCTAGGTCTTCTATAATTTCTTTCAATGATGTTTTGTAGTTTTCAGTGTACAAATCTTGGACATTTTTGTTAAAGTTATCCCTATATATTTTATTCTTTTTGATATTATAAATGGAATTGTGTTAATTTCATCTTTGAACTCTTCATTGTTAGCATACAGAAATGCAATTGGTTTTTGTATACACAAATACAGCATGATATATTCTGCAACTTTGCTGAACTCATTTGTTAGTTATAATAGGTTATTTTATTGCTTAAGAGAGTCTATATACAAGATCACGCTGTCTGCTAATATAGTTTTTCTTCTTCCTTTCCAACGTATATGCCTTTTCTTTCTTTTCCTTAACTAACTGCCCTGGCTAGAACCTGTAGTACAATGCTGAATGGAAGTGTCTAGAGTGGACATTCTTACCGGGTTCCTCATTTTAGGGGAAAAGCTTTCAGTCTTTCACCATTGAGTATGACACTAGCTATGAGTTTTTTGTAGATGTTCTTTATCACTTCTCATCTTTTACCAGTTGGTTATTTTTAATTTTATAAAAGGGTGTTAGATTTTATCAAATGCTTTGAGAGTCTGCTGAGATGATCATGTGGTTTTTATCCATTATTCTCTTAATATGATATATTCAGTCATTTATTTTTGTAGTTGAACAAGGTTTGCACTCTTGGGATAAATTGCACTTGGTCATGGTATACAATCCTTTTAACATGTTGGATTTGGTTTCCTTGTATTTTGTTGAGAATTTTTATGCCTATAGTTACAGGTATTAGTCTGTTGTTTTCTTGTGATGTATTTGTCTGATTGTGGTATCAGGGTAATAATGGCTTTACAAAATGAGTTAGGAGGTGTTCTTTCATCTATTTTTTGAAAGAGTTTTTGAAGGATGAGTGTTAATTCATTAAACATTTGATAGAATTCATCAAGAAGCCATCTCAGCCTGGGCTTTTCTCTATGGGAAGATTTTTTAAATTACTAATTTAATCTCTTTTTATTCTAGGTCTATTCAGATTTTCTATTTCTTCCTGAGTCATTTTTGACAGCTTGTGTCTCTCTAGGAATTTGGCCATTTCATCTAGCATATCTGATTTGTTGGCATACAATTATTCATAGTATTTCCTTCATAGTTCCTTTATTTCTGTCAGGTCAGTAGTAATGTCCCCTCTTTCATTCCTAATTTTAGTAATTTGAGTCCTCTTCCTTTTTTTATTGGTTATTGTAGAAAAGGTTTGCCAATTTTGATCTTTCCAAGGAACCAGCTTTTGCTTTTGTTGATTTTTCTCCTTTATTCTTATTCTCTATTTCATTTATTTCCTCTTTAGTCTTTATTATTTCCTTCCTTCTACTTGCTTTAGGTTTACTTTGCTCTTCTTTTTCTAGTTTCTTAAGGTTAAGGTAAGTTATTGATTTAAGATCTTTCTTCCTTTACATAATAGAGATGTTTACAGTTATAAATTTCTCTCTCAACACTCCTTTAGCTGCATTCCATAAGCTCTGGTATGTTGGTTTTCATTTTCATTCATCTCACAGTATTCTCTAATTTCCCTTTAAAGAACCATTGGTCATTTAGCCATGTGTTGTTTCATTTTCACATTTGTAGATTTCCCAAATTCCTTTCTGTTAACAGTTATCTAGTTTCATTCCACTGTGGTTAGAGAACACACATGTTGGTATGTTTCAATCTTTTTAAATGTATTGAAGCTTCTTTTATGGCCTCATATATGGTTTAATCTGGAAAGTATTCCATATGCACTTGAGAAGAATTTGTATTCTGCTGTTGTTGGGTGGAGTACTCTGTTGATATCTGTTAGATCTGTGTCTTTGAATCTAAAGTATGTTTCTTGTAGACAACACATAGCTATATCGTGTCTTTTCATCCTTTCTGCCAACTCTGCCTTTTGATTACATTTAATGTGCTTACCAATAAGATAGGATTTATGTTTGACATTTTGCTACTTGTTTTCTCCGTATCTTATGCAGGTTTTTGTTCGTCTTGTATTCCTCCATTACAGCCTTCTTTTGTGTTAAAAAGATATTTTCCCATTTTAATTCCCTTGTTGTTTCTTTTACTATTTTTGAGTTTTACTAAACGTTTTTAAGGGTTTTCTTTAGTGGTTGCCCTGGGAAATACAAATAACATCAAAAAATGAGCAGATTAATACAAACTTATAATACACAAAAACTTTGCTTCAATCTCTCTCTCCCTTCCTCCCTTGTCTGTACTATTATTGTCATACAAATGACATATTTATATAAGCCCATCAAAAGAGTTTTATAATTATTTCTTTATAAGTTATCTTTTAAATCAGACAGCACATAAAAACAGTTTCAAACAAAAGCAATTTGTACTGTCTTTTATATTTACTTATGTATTTACCCTGACCAGTGCCCTTATTTCTCCATGTGGATTCAAGTTACTAACTCATGTCCTTTTCTTTCAACACAAAAGACTCCTTTTAGTATTTCTTTCAGGAAAAATCTGCTAGCAATAAATCCCCTGCTTTTATTGATCTTGGAATGTCTTGATTTTGCCTCTGTTTTGAAGGACAGTTTTGCTGGATATAGAATTACTGGTTGACAGTCTTTTTCTTTCAACTCTTTGAATATGCCATCTCACTGATTTCCAGTCTCTGTCGTTTCTGATGAAACGTCACCTGTTAATCTTACTGAAGATCCCTCATACGTGACGAGTCACATTTCTTTCATTGCTTTCAAGATTCTCTCTCTGTCTTTCAATGGTTTGCTTATTGCGTGTCTGGATGGCTCTCTTTGATTTTTATCCTACTTGGAATTTGTTGAGATTCTTAGATGTGCCGATTAATGTTTTCCATCAAATCTGGGAAGTTTTCAGCCATTATTTCTTCAAATATTCTTTCTGCTTTTTTCCTCTCCTCACCTTCTAGGACTCCTATTAAGTGTACACTGGCACACCTGATGGTGGTGTACAGGTCTCTGAGGCTCTGTTCACTTTTCTTTATTCTTTTTTAGTTTTTGTACCTCTAACAATAATGTCAATTGATTTATCTTCAGGTCTCTGTTTTATTTTCTTGCCAGTTGAAATCTGCTGTTCAGCCTCTCGAGTGACTCATTTCAGTGATTATACTTTCCAATTCCAGAATTTCTATTTATCATCTCCTTATTGATACTATTTGATGAGACATTTTTCTCATACTTTCCTTTTAATTCTTTGACATGGTTTCTTTTAATTCTTTGGACTCATTTATTTTTTGGTGAGGAAGATTGGCCCTGAGCTAACATCTGTTGCCAATCTTCCCCTTTTTGCTTGAGGAAGATTGTCACTCAGCTAACATCCATGCCAATCTTCCTCTACTTTGCATGTGGGATGCCAGCACAGCATGACTTGATGAGTGGTGTATAGGTCCATGCCCAGGATCTGAACCTGTGAACCCGAGGCTACTGAAGCAGAGTGCACAAACTTAACCACTATGCCATATTTTAATAGCTAATTTAAAGTGTTTATCTAGTAAATCCAATGTCTGAGATTACTGAGGTTCAGTTTCCATTGATTGTCTTATTTCCTGTGTATAGGCCATAGTTTCCTGTTTCTTTGCACAATTTGTAATTTTTTATTCAAAACTGGACATTCTAATTAATACGTGTCAACTTTAGAAATAAGATTATTCTAGTGTTGTTGCTGTTTGTTTAGTGACTTTCCTGGACTAATTCTATAAAATCTGCATTCTTTCTCACATGTGGATTGCTTCCATAAAGACTGTATTCTTTCTCTTCAGTGTCACCACTGAAGTCCTTGCTCAATTAGCTTGGTGGTCAGCTAGTGACTGAAAAGATGTTTCCTTACAAGCCTCGAACTGAGTGTTCCAGTTTTTGTTGGGGCTCTCTGTGTTTGTGTTGTGGTGCACCTTCAACAAAGCAGCTTACAACTCTGCCTTATCCTTTATTTCTTGCTTGTGCAGAGTCTCAAGGTTAGCCAGAAGTGAGGATTCAGGTTCTTCTCAGTTTCCTGAACATGTGCACAACCCTGCACATGCATGTAGCCTTGCAGATGCCTATGAATACATCCAAACTTTTCAAAGGCCCCTATGGCCACCTCATTCCCTAGTTCCTCCTTTTAAGTTTTTTGTCAGCATCTTGCTAGTTACAACTGTTAATGCCACCTTTGGCAGATGCAATGTTAAGTAAAGAACACTGACAATTTCAACAAATGTCCTGTGGTAGAGTTTTTCTCAAGGAACAAGGTATGAGTCAGGTTAAATAAATACAAGCCCTGATAATGGAACTTTTCAGCAAGCTGGCAAAAGGTCAACTAATGAAAATTCTCTGGAGATGGGGCTTTTGGGGAGTTCCAAGCCCATTAATGACCCCTCCAGTGGCTACTAAGCTGCTGGTTTTCATGGCTCTCTCAGTTGTGAGACTGGTAGTTTTCAAAGCTACCAGAGAGCTTGGTAGAAGAGGATGGAATTAGGGACCACAGGGCTCACTGTTCCGTGAGTCAGCTGTTTTTCTTGAATAACATTCTTCGGATTGATGCAGGACTTTAGTTAATTTCTAGAGTTCTGAAAAAGTTGATTTTGACAGTTTTTGTCACTGTTCTCATTGTTTTTATGGAAGAGAAGATTTTTGGAAGTCTCTGATATATATGTTTCAACATCAGTTTTACTTTTGCACCATCACTTATTTATCTAACTACACTCCTAACTGCTGAACCTTTAGTTTGCTTCTAATTTTTTACTATTATAAAAAAGCCAATCTGAACAGCCTTAAAACTAAATATATGAGCTTATTCTTAGTTATTTCCTTAGGATATGGACATCATAAAGGCTCGTGATACATATCATCAAAAAGTCCTCCAGGGATGACGGATGTATCATCAACTGCATTCCACCAAAGGGCAATGTATGAGAATGCCCAACAGCCCTACTAGGTTTTCACGATACTTGGCTTTTCTTATTGCATTTAAGAGCTGCCTATAAGTCCGTTTCTCAAAACTCTCTCTTCTGTTGAAGTCTAATAGTCTCTTCTCTCTCCTTTTCAGACCTCTCTTTTCCGGTCCCCAAAATTCAATTTCCCAAGATTCAAGCCTTTATAACCCTTTACATTCCCTTTTCTTCAGAGTAGCCTCACTACTCAAAGACTCTGACTTCCGAGACTATCAGTCACTCTAAAATATGTAACCCTAATACTAACGACTTTCTTGCACACTTCTCATATTGTTTCAATTCTTCATTGGGACAAAACTCCACTTAGATGTTTTACCATCAAATTCAACAAGTACCAAATGCACCAATCTCCCCTAAAATTGAGATGCTAAATAAGCCAAAAATAGGGTAGCATAAAAAGCATATGTGAAAGATATAATTTAGAATACTATAAAAGATAAAGTTGAAAAATCTTTGTGAAAGTTTAGAAAAACAGCAATTTCTCTAGAACTAGTTCCCAATGGACAAACTAAAAGTCTACCTCAAATAAGAAAGAATAAAATAACAGCCAAATCCAGATGGCCTAAATTACCATCATAATTCAATGAGAAAGTTAGGACTTGGAACTGCGTGGTCAGCCAACAGAATACATACGGGAAGGGCATCAGTAGTCAGAATGTACTAGTAACATTTCCTAGGAAAACACATCAGTTTTGCTGCTTTTTCCCAGTCACCAACTGTTCCCACTTGGTTCTGGCAATAATAATGGCCTCCTTCTCCCCTCATCAGTTCATGAAGGCATGTGATGAGGGGAACATACTCTGTTCCCTTCTCCTCTTCCCCACCCTGGGACCTGGAATGAAGTACCTCCAAGCCAAGGCCTACTGCACCCCACAATAAGACAGCAGCTGCGTCCAGAGGAAATCCAATCTCCTGATCATCACACAAACTTCTCAAAGACAATACAGTCAGCTAAACTGCCACATTTTCTGGGATACCACTGTCTGAAATGTGACACTGGGATACAGAAGGCATGACTCTATGACAAAAATTATTGGAGAATTAACAAGTGAGGTTTTTGCAAAGCTAACAGAGGATTCCAAGTTCTTACTTGAGAAGTTTACTCGTATCAATTAAACTTCTCCTAATAAAAGAAAGGATGAATGCAATGATGATAATAACAAAGAACCATTTGGAAAATAATTATCAGAAGAGGTGTCTAAAATACTTATCAAAATGCTAATGAGGGTGGGAAAAAATCAAAAGAATGGTTGCAAGCAGGGAGGAGGCAAGGATTTTACATGAAAAAATATAAGGCGAACATGCTGTTGTCATGGTTATGTTATGTATCTTGAGAGCGGTTTAAGTTGCACAGGTATATGCATTTGTTGAAACTCATAGAATGGTTCATTTGAGATCTGTGTACTTTATAGCATACAAATTTTATGCCAAAAAAGAAAAAAATAACTATAAACAAATACTGAATTCTAGTTAATGATATGCATGCTGAAGTTTTTAGGGGAAGTGTACTGATGTCTGCAACTTACTTTGAAATACATTTTAAAAAGATGAATTGATAGGAGGATGGATAATTACATGACACAGCGAAACAGTAAAACTGTTAATAATAGAATCTGTGTGGCAAGTACATGGGTGTTCACTGTGAAACTCTTTCAACTTTTCTTATAGGTTTAAAAATTTCATAATAAAATGTTGACAAAAAATTGCTACATGGAGCCAGGATTCTTTCATTAGTTTTTGATTTAGTTTTTGACCAATGCAATGCCAAGAGAGAATGAACGTGAAAACAGTAATTAAGCATGGTGTAAAAATATAGAGCTCTTTTAAAAAATAAACAGCAAAAATCATATCAAGTTGGTAAGTAAGGAGTATACTTTTGAATTATTTTAGTTATCAAAGATATTTTGTTGTTTAACAATTTTGTGGTTAACTACAGTCAATGAACTGGTAACAAGAAAAGCACCAGAGAGCCCCCATGTCATTTTATGTCCATGAGATTCAGCTTTAATTCTAGTAGCTTTCCTTTCAGACTCAGACCAAACTAGGCACAGAATAAATATAAATATGGTAGAACTGATAGGGATGGTGGGGACAGGGAGAATGGGGTGGGGGCAGACAAGTAGACTGCATATCAAGTAGGGACATAGCTATAAAGTTGTACAAATCTAAAATACTTCTTATAATCACACTTAAAATCACATTAAGCGTATTTAAGGAGTCTTAGAGATTTCGAGTCACAAATTATCTCCATCTTGACCAAAACAGTGGGGCAACAGTATAGTATGTGTTTCCTTACACAGTCAGCCATTCTATCATTTGTTTACTTTTCTCTTGCTCATACTCCATCTAATGCACTCAACAAATCTTGCTGGCTCCACCACTGAAACACATCCAGAATCCGATCATTTCCCACTAACTCCACCCCTTGCTTGAATTACTGTAGCAGCCTCCTCTAGCGCTTCTGTCCTGCCCCTTTTCTGTCTATTCTCAACACAAAAGCCAAGAGCAATTCTGTTGAAATCTAACTCAGATCATGTCTCTCTGCTCAGAATTCCCCAAAGGCTCCTCATCTCACTCAGAGCAAAAGTCAAAGTCCTTTACCACAGCCTACAAAGCCCTCGGTCATCTGGCCTCTCTTACTTCTCCCTCTTGCTCACTCTGCTCCAGCCACACAGACCTTTCCCCTAGTCCTCAAACACACCTAACATCCTTCTGCTTCAGGGCCTTTGAAATCCCTGTTTCCTCTTCCTGGAATGCTCTTCCCCAAGATATCCACATGGCTCTTTCTCTACCTTTTTCAGGTCTTCCCTCAAATGACATGTTCTCTGTGAGGCATTCTCTAGCCAATTCACTTGAAATTCTACCATACTGCATTCCCTATCCCTCTTTCCTGCTATAGTTTTCTTCATAACATTTACCATCTAACATATATGATTTACTTATTTATATTGTTTATTGTCTGTCATCTCCCACTAGAAGGAAAGCTCCACAGAAGAGGTATTTTTGTCCATTTATCATTGCTGTATCCCTGGCACCTAAGAATAAATATTTGTTGACTGACTGAATGAATGGATTCTCCTTGTAAGCATATGTTACCTGGTAGTGGTGGTTTTCCCCTCCATCTTTTGACTGTTCCAGATTTTCACTGTGCCATCATTTGAACATGTTGCAAAAAGTGAGTGTTCATCAGAGACTCTAATTCGATTTACAGCAGATTTGTGTTCATGAAGATGTGCAACAAGCAGCCCTTTAGGACGCCATCCTAAGCAAAAGCAAAGGAATGTGTCTTAAACTATAGTTTACAAATACAATCTTCCCCTCAGCCTCCCAGCTACAGTCACCAATAACCAGCACGAGAACAATTATAAGAACTAAATGAAGGGTACCAATAGCTAGCCAATACCGAGTGGTCTACTGGAACCATGACAGATACTATTATCTATTGAGCAAGACATCCAAGACAGCAATTAACTGTTGCTCAAATAGACTGAGAAAGACTGAATCTGGGACCTTCTCTAGCATCTGAGAAGGGACAATAGTCACTTGCTAGCCAGAAAAACCCTGACTACTTGCTCAGTAGTGAGAGGTGATGACTATCCTGACCTAGAGAAAGCAGGAGCTAGGGAAGCAGCCAGAGGTTGCAAGTCTCAAAGACCCAGATCCACCACACCATAAATGTGTGACTTTGGGGTACTTACTGAAACTCTCTGAGCTTCAATTTCCTCAAAAGTAAAATGATGAAAGTATTACTTAACCCAAAGAGTGACTACATGGTTAATTAGATGTATAAAGAGTCTCATATTGTCCCAGGCCCATAGTAAACACCCAAATGTTTATTTCTTCCCTATCTGCCATCATTTATTCTATGGTATCAGTATGTTGGTATAAATGGTATTACAAATTACAGCCTCAGAATGCCCATGGATTTTCTAGTACTTTCTTTATGACATCTATACCCTTCTGCTTCATTATGCATATTATTTTTGTATATGATTAATTTCCTTTATGATAAATTCCCTGAGACCAGAGACCATGTCTTATCCATTCTGATTATCTAGCATGTCCTTGCATATAATTGTCTTCAATGTTTGCTGAATAAACTTTTATATTGTGTAACATTTAATCATATTTAATATTAATCTATTTTAAAACAAAACAGAAAACTATGCTGAAGATAATACTATATTGGGAGTCAGCACTGTGCCTAACTAAGTGACAACAATATCATTTTAGGATGAAATTATTTTTCACCAAGAAACATTTTTGAAACCCAGACTACAGCCAAGCATGGCTTACTCTAAGATAAAAAAATACATTGTTTCCTCTTGGATCTCTAGCCCACATGGGTGGGAAGAACAGCTGAATACAATTTTTAAGGAGGATATGCTGGATTTGAAAGTGATCAAAAACACTTTGCCATGAAGCCTAGATAATCTACCAGGCTAGGTTGAACATTTCCCTCTAGAGAAAACCAATTTCATGCAATCACTCAAGTGTAAAAAGAAAAAATCAAGAGTCCAACAGTCATTGCACATTTCTTGAACCACAAAATTTGACACCTTTTCTGTGATTACTGAATAAAACGTATAGCTCCACTTAAGTATAAAATGCCACTTATGAAGACAGATTCTATCATAAAATAAAGTAGACAGTTTGTGGTCAACTTTTTTTGTTTTTAAAGCAGGGCTGGTAAATAATATCAAACTATATTACAGAAACAATTTTATTTTGATAAGAAAGAATGTGACTAGAGATGACACTTACCGCTTTACATTTTCTAAATCTTTAAATCACTGATCTCTATCAGCATTTTCCCCATGTTCACAATAGAAGCCCATGGGAATTCACATAATTTTTAAATCTCTATGCATAGGCACACTATGCATTTCCCCTCAGAGTTTTCAAGCTAAATTTTTATTATTAAAATCTATATACAGAAACTCATTAAAATGTTTCTCAAAATCTACAAATATCAGAGACTAACTCTACCACATTACACTGAGCAAGTCTGTTAACACAGCTGAGTCACATCTTCATCTTAAATACCTCTAAATTTCTTTTAAATTTTCTCAGAAAGTAGGAGATTTTCCCCAAAATGTTGATAATTGTTGATGGTGGGTTTATAGATGATTTTGTTTTCTTTTTAAAAGTATCCATTATTTTCTAAATTTATCTTTTTTTAAAGGAAATTAATAGATTTTAAACCCTTCAGAAATTAAAAGCCAGAGTTTACTCCAAGAAGCCTGACATTCAATGAGAAAGTGACATGACACTAAGCAGGCAGGTAAAACTAAGCACTATACATGGGTCCATTTTTGGACAGAGACAGGCTAAAATACAAAATAGTAAGTGGTCTAAACAAGACACTGCAAGTTGCCCCCAGAGCTAAGAAGATCCAAATTCCAGAAATAATGACTTAAGATTTCTCATTTATTTTGCTTCTTCCTCTGGGCTTCCAAAGTGACAGTTTTGTTCTGACTTCCTCTGCCTGGTATCCTAGGCTCCGGCCCCCAGGCTGGGATACAACTACCTAGCAACAGCTCTTTACCAGGTGGTGGTGGTTTACTCTCCCACTCCGCGTTTTCCATCATCTGCTTAGCTATCCTCTCAGCATTACACTGCTCCCGCTTTTGTTGTATGAGCTGCTGAAGTTCAGTTTTACAAGTTGTGATCCGAATCTGGTAGGTGGATGGTAAAATTGTACTACTTAAAACCTGTATTGTTGGTTTTCTATTTTGGACATTTGTCACTTCTGGAATCTGCAAAACAAATCGAATTATAGGCATTTATGTCACAAGCAAAGTATATTTGATGATAAAAATGTATTCCTGCTCTCTCTACTCATTATATCAACTTTCTGTCCTTATTAATGTATTCATTTTTAAACCCATTTAAATACAATGACATTTTTTCAATGAAAACCTAGTTAAAATGAAGCTTAACCACAAACATTATATTTCCATACCTCTACATTATTAAAAAAAATTATCAGTGCATCGATAACATTAAACAAAAATCCTCATTAATTTAAGTGAAAGAAGTACAAATTTATCATTTGGTTGAGTTAATATTTTTCATTTAAAATATGATTTGCTAAGGAAGAGTTACCTTAAATTACAAGTTTATTTCAAATATATCAAAGTCATCATGACATTTCTCACACAAGGCAAACTTGGGACTTCTCTTTCCAGAAGTATTTCTGCTATTTTACAGATATAACTATATTAGAGGAAGAATAAAATGAGATTTAAAAGGTTCACTGTAGCCTAATTATAATCACAATTCATAATGAAGTCTTCAACCCCCTGTTCAGATCACTTTATCAATGAGTACTCTAAAATGAGACCTTTTACTTTTTTCTTTTTTTTTTGGTGAGAAAGATTGGCCCTGAGCTAATATCTCTTGCCAATCTTCTTCTTTTTGCTTGAAGAAGATTATCACTGAGCTATGTGCCAATCCTCCTCTATTTTGTGTGTGGGACACCACCACAGCACAGCATAACGAGCGGTGTGTAGGTCCGCACCAGGGACCCAAACCCACAAACCCCAGGCCGCCAAAGAAGAGCACGTGAACTTAACCATTATGCCACCAGACTAGCCCCGAAAATGAGACCTTTTTTGGTTCTTTCAATAACTACATATCCATTTGGCTATAAAATTAAAGATAAACCTGCCTTAGAAAGAAACATGTCCTCCCTAAAGGACAAGTCACTATATTGATTTTTCTGGTATAAACACAGCCTTTAAAAGTCCAAAACAGTAGAATGGGATTGAAAGACGAAAGGAACACTACTGCCTAGATGATAGTACCTGCGGAGAAGTTGACAAAGGGACACAAATGCCAGCAGAGGACTCAGAACGAGGAGGCTTCCCAGTCTGAATCACCTCCTGGTCACTCCCTTTAGGTAGGGCCTGTGGGATGTTTGGTGGTTCCAATGACCCAAACATGCTTTTCCATTCTTCATTTACATTTGAGTCTTGTTTTACATGTTTTCTAGCTATGAAAACAGATTCAGAATAGTTAGTCTGTAGGAAGCCTCTAAAACCTTTATTGCTTTTTTTTTTTTGGTGGGAGAGGAACAGCAGTGGACTTCCCATCCTATTGGTTCTTTATGATCTCCAATTTATCTATATTTATATATCAACTCATTAACTCTCACTGCATCTCTAGGGCAGATGAAACAGATGCACTTTCAATGGTATTAATAACTAGACATAACTGCTTCCTAGTTTCCCAAGGCTAGCTCCATCTCATGTAACCTCTTTATCTGAAGAACCAACAATAGAAACAACTTTTTCAAATGTCGCTGACCACAATGCTAAGTAGGACCTCTCTATTTCCAGTATCAGTTACATGGGAAACAAACAAAAAAATAGAAGAAATAAAATAGCAATTGCTATACAGCTACCTCCTGACTATAAAGAGATGAGAAATCCTTTATTTTATTAATCTTTGTCTAATTACAAAAAGTACATCAAGTAACACAAAGTTCTAGCATTACTAAAATATAACACAAACTGCCCCCATAACTTTGTACACCTCATAAAATACACAGTAGTTTAATGCTTTATTACTGTATTGTTTTCCAAAAATAATATATACTGTTTCACAACTTGCTTTTTCTCCTACCTAACTAAATATGCTGAACATTTATTTAACCATTCCCCTATTAAGGGACAATTACAGTAGTCCCCCCTTATCCACAGGGGGACACATTCCAAGACCCCCAGCAGATGCCTGAAACTGCAGATAATGCCCAACCCTACATATACTATGTTTTATCCTATATGTACATATTTGAGGTACAACAGCAAAACTACCATGAGTTTCTTTTTCCTTCTTCACAATTTCACAAATAGAAGATTCGTTCTTACCACAGATCTTAGCAACCTCAGCATACAATTTTCTTCTTTTTTTATTAAGTAGAGAGCTTTTACCTTTTCACTTA